>NC_135232.1:1018613825-1018916856 GCF_051348905.1 Ranitomeya variabilis | reverse complement strand
AGAACAAAACAACTTTTCCAACTTAAATAATTACTAGCAAGCCAGTTTGCTTGTAGGTTAAAAATGCGAAGTCACTGCAAATAAATGATGATTTCCATATTCTGTAGGTTAATTGGCACTATACCTGCTGTAGACTCTTATGTTGTAGTCATTCTAAATTTCTGCTTCAACTTAACAGCTCAAACTGTGTCCAGATAGCAGATAACACTTCATAATTAAACTCTGCCTAAATTATGCCTCTAATTCACAGCAGTCAGCACCCAATTATCTCAGTTTACATACTATATGACATAAATTATGATTCCTCGTTTCAAATTCCCATTAATTTGTGTGTTTTAACAAGGGCTCTAATACCCAGACTTTGAGCAGTAAGGATTAAAAGGAACACTTCCCAATTTCTTTTCTTTTTAGAAAATATTCACTAATTTTATTAATCTTGTCTTGAAAGTTTTAGAATTTATTATATAAAGGATGTGTTGAAAATAAAATAAAAACTTTACTGTATTCCCGATAGGCCATTACATTTGCCAGAAAATGGTGGAAGATATAGCCAGAAGGAAAGGTGATACGTTTGCTACTCAAGTAGAAAAGTAAAGCTTCACCTGCCTGTATTTTTCAGAACAACATTTTATTTTATTTTCTATTCCTAAAACCAGTCACCTATTTAGAGTTTAGGGTTGGACTAAAGTTGGTGAAGACCGAGCATTTGAAAAAAATATATACATAGGGCTCTGTAGCTTCCAATAGGGTAAGTACTACTGCCACCTCAGGTGTACTGTTTTAGCAAACAGTGACTAGAAAGTCGAATTACGACATTCCTTAGGCCTCATTCAGACATATTTCTCTTTATTTTTTATTCACATACGTTAATAGACCGATTTTCCTCAGTATTCTGCATTCACTTGTGCAGGGGGCGCTTATGCAGATTTTATCAAAGTGCCAGGGCAATTAAACATGGCATGAATCTAACACTCATCTCTCTTCTCTTCATACAGGTATATATTTAATTCATCTGCTGCATTTATCCCTTTGAAGCCTGCACCCTCACCTCCATCTTTGTAAGCCTATATTAATCTACTATATAATTGTCTAAGGGTCACTTCCGTCTGTCTGTCTGTCTGTCTGTCACGGATATTCATTGTTCGCAGCCTCTGTCTGTCATCGAAATCCATGTCGCTGATTGGTCACGGCAAAACAGCCACGACCAATCAGCGACGGGCACAGTCCGGCGGCAAAATGGCCGCTCCTTCCTCCCTGCAGTCAGTGCCCGCTCCATAATCCCCTCCAGTCAGCGCTCACACAGGGTTAATGGCAGCGCTAACGGACCGGGTTATGCCGCGGTGTAATGCACTCTGTTAACGCTGCTATTAACCCTGTGTGACCAATGTTTTACTATTGATGCTGCCTATGCAGCATCAATAGTAAAAAGATCTAATGTTAAAAATAATTAAAAAAATAAAAAATCGTTATATACTCACCGTCCGTCGGCCCCCAGATCAGGAACAGGCCTTCCCCGCTCCTCGTGACGCTCCGGTGACCGCTCCATGCATTGCAATCTCGCGAGATGATGATGTAGCGGTCTCGTGAGACCACTACGTCATCATCTCGTGAGATCGCAATGCACTCTTGAGACCGGAGAGCGCGAGGAGCGTCGGTAACTGCTTTGCCTGCATCCGGGGGCCAACGGAAGGTGAGTATATAACTATTTTTTATTTTAATTATTTTTTTTAACAGGGATATGATGCCCACATTGCTATATACTACGTGGGCTGTGCAATATACTAAATGGGCTGTGTTGTACACTACGTGGCTGTGTTATATGCTATGTGGGCTGTTATACACTCCGTGGGCTGTGCTATATACTATGTGGCTGTGCTATATACTACGTGGCTGTGCTATATAATACGTGGCTGTGCTATATACTATGTGGCTGTGCTATTTACCACGTGGGCTGTTATATACTATGTAGCTCTGCTATATACTATGTGGCCGGCCACGAACAATCAGCGACACGCGCAGTCCGGCCACGAATTGGCATGGGATTTGAACCACGCTTCGCTTATTGATCGTGGCCAGCCAAATCCTGTGTATTCAATGCATTATTCTAAAATCTTCATAAATAAACTACATACATATTCTAGAATACCTGATGCATTAGAATCGGGCTACCATCTAGTGGTATATATTTCCTTAATGTCACTGAGATTGTTCCTTTAAGTTTTACGGTCATTCCTGATCCATGTTGGTCTGCAAGCTTGATTGTTTGCATCTGCATTTTATTGTCTCTTTTACTGCAAAATGTATGTATATTTTGTATTTGTAGTATATAATTTATATTCTAGCTGCTGCATTCACTCATATCTACCGCCCTTTCACACACTCTGTGCACACCATCCATATCAGCCCCTGTCTCCTCCCCTCTCTTATGTATGTTTCTCCTGCTCTTTCCACTGTCTTATACCACACAGATCCATTTAATCCCACCATACAACAAGATCGATCTCACAAATCATTTAAGCATCAGCTCCTTTTCCTAGATGCAGGAGATATCTCAACAAACCCATGCCCTTCTTGTAGTGGTAACTTTAACTCCTCCCTGCTACACTCAGAAACCCTTTGAATCTCATTAATATTCCTTGCATGCCTTCTATACCCTTTTATTGTGTCCTCTAGAACTCCCATCAATGTGTAAAAAAAACTCTTACATTCATGACTTTTTTCTTCCAAACCCCCAGAACCTTCTTGCTCTTACTGAAACCTGGATCCAGCAGTCAGACACCAATTCTTCTGATGCTCTCTCATATGTGGCCTACATTTTTCTCATACCCCCAGACCTGAGAGCAGACAAGGTGGAGTTGTTAGGTTGCTCCTTTCAACAAGATGTACTTTTCAGGTCATCCTCCAGTAGCCTCACTTATCTTCCTTTCATTTGAGGTCCACACTTTCAGAATTTTCCGGCCCTTCTTCCTGCGAGTGGTGGTTGCTTAATGCCCTCTGAACCCCTCTTGTCAGTTGCTCAATCACTTTGCCACCTGGCTTCTAAACTTTCCATCCTGTGACATCACCACTCTCCTCATGGGGGACTTTAATATCCCTATTGATGATTTCTTCTCCCAATCTGCCACTTGTCTTCTATCTCTAACCTGCTTGCACCCTTTCACAGCTTACTAACTCTCCTATGAATGATAACTGGAAAACACTGGACCAAATATTCTCCTGGCTCTGTTCGGTGCATTATTTTACTAACTCCCTTTTCCCGCTCTCTGACCACAACCTATTTTCATTCTCTGTCAAGAACTGTGACCCCACTCAGAACAACCCCTATTATTATTATTAATTTATATAGCACCATTGATTCCAAGGTGCTGTGTATGAGGGGTTACATGGAAAATACAAATATCACTTACAGTAAACAGACTAACAATGAAAAACTGGTACAGAGCAAAGAGAACCATGCCCTTGTGGCCTTACATTCTACAGGATAATGAGGAAGGAGACAGTAGGTTGGGGGGTTGCAGTGGCTCCGGTGGTGTTGAGGTGGCAGAGTGGTCATTGCAGGTTGTAGGAATATACATGTCATACATGTCATTAATACCCAGAAACTTGTGAAGAATTTATAGTCCTCATTGGCCCCAATCTTCTACTTCTCATGCTGTGAAACATTATAATGAAACACTGCAAAGTGCCCTAGATTCTCACAAAAAAGACCTACTACTAAGTAGTCAAAACAAAGAGAACCATATTATTAAAATAATCAATATTTATTAAAGATATATATATTTTTTTATTAAAAAGATAACTGACAAAAAACATAATCATGAAGACATTCAACAGGAGGGGCTCCAGACAGTGTGGCAATATACTTAATAAAAGATGGTAAATGTGCAGCGCCACCATAGTGTGACATAACATAAATACCCCATCACATCATTTGTATATCAACCATCCTCAGGGGTAATATGGCAACCAATTCGCCTATAAAGAAATGGTCTAGAGCTGAAAAGGGGAAACCACGCAGGTATTAATCACTCAAGACCAGCACACCACTATGAACAATGTGAGTGAAGGTAAATCACGCTGTGTATCAGATTATCATACCCAAACAGTGGGCCCGGAAACACCATAGACCACTGTAATGAAGACACACAGTCTCTGTTCAATGGCATAAGCCTATCATTATGTTACCTGTCGGGATGCTGTACAGGAGTGACAATATCTGCGTGGATGCCAAAGACTGCCGCGGAGACCCTCCTCACCCCAACGCACGTTTCACCCTGGCTTCTTCCGGGATCTTTAATAAATATTGTTTATTTTAATAATATGGTTCGCTTCATTTTGACTACTTAGTAGTAGGTCTTTTTTGTGAGAATGTATTGTTGAAGTGCCATTGTGGTAACATACCGGGACTTTTTTGGTTACACAAAGTGCCCAAGATGAAGCTGCATCTCCTACTCATAGAACAACTTGGCACAGATGGCAGCAACCCTGATACACGCTGCAAACACATTTTCTCCAGCGGTGCTCCAGGTGCGACAAATGTCGACAGAGAAAATCCAATCTGGCCAAAAATTTAATTCATTATAAGTTCATGCTTAAAACATAAAACTCTGCCCTTCACCTATCCAAACAAATCTAAAGTACTTAACATCATTATCACTTCACTATCCAGTAATCCTAAGTGACTCTTTGACACTTTTCAATCCCTTCTCATTTCAAGGGTTCAGGCCTTAACAACCAACCTCCATGCTGACAACATGGCCAATTATTTAAAAGAAAAAACTGACCATATCCGATAAGCAATTTTCTCCCAATCCCCTAACATCATGCATTCTCTTCCCTCCTGCACTTCATCTAGCTCACTATCCGTCTTTGAACCAGTCATGGATAAAGAGGTTACACAGCTCCTTGCATCATCTCGCCCTACTACCTGAAACAGTGACCCTATTGTCCCACATCTGCTTCAGTCCCTCTCCCCGGCTGTCACCACTCACCTAAATAAAATATTTAACATTTCTGTCACATTTAGTATCATTCTCTCCTCCCTCAAACACACCAGCATACAAACATCAATTAAAAAAACCTCGATCTGAACTGTGCTAACTACAAACCTGTGTCTAATCTCTTTATTTCTAAATTTTCTGGATTGTTTGGTCCATTCCCATCCAATTTGCTATCTCTCAGACAACACTCTTCTTGACCCTGTACAATCTGGTTTCTACTCTTTAAACTCTAATGAAACTGCCCTTACTAAAGTCTCTAGTGATCTACTAACAGCTAAATATAATGTTCACTACTCCCTGCTGATTCTCCTGTATCTCTCTGCAGCATTTAATCGGTATCTTCGGGCTTAAGGATACTGTCCTCTTTTGGTGTTCCTCCTTTCTGACCACTCCTTCACTATATCTTTTGCTGTCTCTTCTTCCTCTAACTGATCGGGTTCATCAGGGTTCAGTTCTAGATCTCCTTCACTTCTCCCTATATACTGCCCCTGTACAACAAACCATCAGTAGATGTGGTTTTCAGGACCATCTATATGATGACACCCAATTATAGACATCACCTCCTGGCATCACCCCTGCATTGCTACAAATTACCAGTGATTGTCTTTCTGTTGTTTCTAACATCATATCCTCATTCTATCTAAAACTAAATGTGTCAAAAACTGAACTCCTTGTGTTTTCTTCCTCTACTAAGATTCCCAAATTTAATATTGTCATTTCCATGTTTGGTTCTACCATTACTCCCTCCTGTCTTGGGGTTATATTTGACTAAGATTTTTCCTTTATTCCCCACATCCAATCACTCGCTCACTCATGTCACTTACACCTCAAAACATCTCAATTCAACCTTTTGTTACCTCTGACTCTGCTAAAACTCTTTCTGTCGCTCTTATTCATTCTTGTCTGGACTACTGCAACTCTCTACTAAGCGGTCTCCTTGTTACTAAACTTTCCTCTAATGTATCCTGAATGCCCATTCCCTCTGTTCCGCTAATGACTTAAGACTAACATACTCAATAATCCAAACCTCCCAGTCCTGTCTCCAAGACTTCTTGTGAGCTGTGCCACTTCTCTTGAATGCACTACCCAGGATAATTTGATTAATTCCCAATACTCACAGTTTTAAGAGTGCCCTAAAAACACACTTCTTTAGACTGGCCTATCACTTCTTCTCACCTATGTATCTATTCCAGTTCTACATTCCAAAATTTTCTTCCAAGTCTGATCCCTCATGCCGTCTGTTACACACCCTCCATGCATTTAATAGCACTTTGTATCTGTACTTATTCAGACACTGGCTGGTGGCTGGTTCATGCAGCGTTATTCTAATAGCCTATTTATTTTACGGATGGCTGGATCGCACAATACAAGCACTTTTGACCATTCACATTTTGTGTCTCCCCTACTTCCTCATACAGTAGATTGTAAGCTTGCGAGCCGGGCCCTCACTCTTCTTGGTATCTGTTGAATTATGTGTTACTCTGTAATGTTTTTATTGTCTGTACAAGTTCCCTATGTAATGAAAAATGCTGTAGAATATGTTGGCGCTATAGAAATACAAATATTATTACAAAATTATTATTATTATTATGAAATTTTCATTGGTGTTTTCCTGTGCTGTCTGTGACTTTCATGGACCGATACCTCAAAGCTTTTACATGAAAAAAAGTGTAGTAAAAGCTTTAAAAATCACAACATTTTGGCGCATTTTATATTTGTGCCAAAATTTAGCAACTTTTTTACAACACTTTCTCCCAGCTCCTCCAAAATGGGTGGACCTGGGGAAAGATGGAGGGGTGCTAGGGGCATGAGGCCACAGCTTGTCTAATTTATGATGACTTGTGTCATTCCATATGCCAGAAATTTCACTCCAGTCCCAGTCTGGAGTAAGAATTCAGGTGTAGCGCACAGAGGCACACGCCACTTGTCAGATGCCCCTGATTTATGAAGAAAAAAAGTTAAACTTTAGGCACCCTTGGAGATTTGTGCGCTCAGATAACTTTGACCAACATTTCAGACCTTAATTAGTCTTTTAGGGTTATGGCTCATTCACTATCATCGTTAGGAAAGGCCAGATGATGCATGTTTCCCAGTTTCCCAGAAATCGAGAATTTCATGAAGAATGCTCGACTTCATCATTGACTTGCATTATACTCCGTACTCGAATCGAGGACCCGAGCAGTCCAAAATGCTTAATTCGAGTACCGAGCACCCAAGCAGTTTACTGCTCGCTCATCACTAGTAATTAAGAAATGGTACATAACAGGAACAGTGGAGATCAAGATAAGCTCTGAAAGACCAAGCAAAATTTCAGTGAGAACTGCTCGTAGGATTGCTATAGAGGCCAATCCGAACCCCCGCTTGACTGCAAAAGACCTTCAAAAAGATTTTGCAGACTCTGGAGTAGTGACACCTTGTTCTACTATTCAGAGACACCTGCATAAATATGGTCTTCATGGAAGAGTCATCAGAAGAAAACTTCTCCTGCATCCTCACCATAAAATTCAGCATCAGAAGAATACAAAAGAACATCTAAACAAGCTTGATGCATTTTGGAAATAAGTCCTGTGGACCAATGAGGTAAAAACAGAACTCTTTGGCCACAATGATCAAAGGTATGTGTGGAGAATTAACAGCACAGAATTTCAGGAAAAGAACATCTTGTCAACCATTAAGCATGGAGGTGGATCAATCATGCATTGGGATTGTGTTGCAGCCAATGGCACTGTGAACATTTCACCGATGGAGAAAATAATGGATATAATGAAATTTCAACAAATTCTTGATGCAAACATAACACTCTGTAAAAAACCTGAAGTTGAAAAGAGGATGGCCTCTGGAATTGGATAATGTTCCTAAGCATACGTCAAAATCCACAATAGACTGCCTCAAAAGGCGCAAGCTGAAGGTTTCACAATGTCCCTCACAGTCCCCTGATCTGAACATAATTGAAAATACGTGGCCAGACCTCAAAATATCAGTGCATGTAGGATGACCCAGGAATCTCACAGAACTGGAAGCATTTTCCAAGGAAGAATGAATGATAATCCCTCAAACAAGATTTGAAAGACTCTTGGTGGGTTACAAAAACCATTCACAAGCTGTGATACTTACAAAAGGGTGTACCACTAGATACTAACCATGCAGGGGGCCCAAACTTTTGCACTGGCCCATTTTCCTTTTTGCAATTTTTATAATGTAAAAGATTACAATATATTTTCTTCTGCCTAAAATACAAAGGAAATGTTTCATCTTTCGGCCTTTTAGACATCATTTCATCTTCAACTTGCTTAACTGTTCACAATAACAGTAATTTTGATCAGAGGTGCCCAGAATTTTATATGCTACTGTATGCGAGTGTGACACCCCAGGATCCTGGTTGTCACAGTGGCATTGCCTTCCTTACGGGGAGAGTGATGTCACGCTTGGAAGCAATGGCGGAATCCTTTGTGACAGGTAATCAGCACATACAACACCGTTCTGACTCCAGGCCAGAAGGGGGAGCTCTACACCTGACTTCAGGGGAGCTGCTCTCTCAGGTCGGGAGGAGGAGTTAGTTGCTAAGCAGTTGGGAAGATTTAGAAAGTTGATGCCAGACAGCAGGTGCTGTAGCTCCTAGATAGCGAGATACAGAAAGAAGAACAGCTTGAAGTGAATGTGCCGGAGAGCGAAGCACAGGAGTGTGATAACAAGGGAGAATAGCTGCTAGAGGGCTACCTCCCTGACAGAGTGCAGATACCGGTAACCAGAAGACCAAGGTTGTGTCATACTCTTGGAGGCACAGCAGAAACTGGTAGAACAGCTAGACTACACGTAACCTGTCCACCCTAACACCCAGGAGACACAGTGACACATAGAGCCCGGTTCATGATAGAGATCCTGTAAAAAGACTTGAGTCACCTGTCATACGGGTTTGTGTCCCACTTCAATAAAGGACAGATATAACTGAGAGGACCTTGCTAAGAAGCCATGGGCAGCAAGAGACTACAACACAGCACTAGAAGGAAGGTTTTTAACTCCACCTGGTAAAGCTGGACTCTGAACTCGCTTCCAAGCCGGCTGGACCCTGCCTGTACCTATGATCTGGTGCCCTGGACTGGGACTGCCTGCTACCATCAGTAAAACCAGGTAAAAAGACAGCATAACTGCATCCTTTGTTCTTTACTGCACCACTCACCATCTTCCATCTATTCATTGGGAGCCCTGGGGACCTACTTCACCTGTGGGAAGTTATACCATCTGGGTGCCATAACATCATCCCAAAGGACCACTTTTAGCAGCGTTGGTCACCTCTGACCGAATACCACAGGTGGCGTCACAAACTTTCTTTATTTCAAAACCCTCTTAAAGACATTTAAAGACCTTTCCTTTAACATGGGCGCCCAGGGCCACGGACCGGGTCACCGCCGCTGTGACATGTCCCTTTAGGTACCGGACCCAGTACCAAGTACCCCACGGCCCTGGCGGGCGACTCACATACATATTGAAAATTCTGAAGGGTTCATGAACTTTCTAGCACCATTGTGTGAATGGTACTTGCTACACATCAGAATTTCATCTTGGCAAATGTTTCACCATTGTCTCTCCACGCCCATAGTGAAATCAGGCCAAAGAGAGAGATACACGCCACTACACCTTTAAAGACATTTGCTCTATTTTCTCTTTTATAATACATTTCTGTGATTGCCATATTTGTTCTGTGCATGTTTTAATCAGTGCGCAGTGTGACTCATAAATACATCTAATGACTACTCAGTGGATCTATTATATTCCCTCTTTGTGGTGTATTGTATCTCAGTTCATGAAAGTCTTAGATAAAGGCAATGACCAAGAATAAAGACAGCTAAAATAGACGGCATATTGAATTATAATGGTATCTGGATGCATTTCCAAATTCATCTCCAACTGCAGAAAGAGAATACATCACTAAGAAGCAATAAAAAATGCAATCTATGACAAAATGCTACTAAACAGAAAATAACCACCACCCTAGCTCATTGTTCGGGGATCTGTACGATATATATGCCACTGGCAGTAGTCAATGCTTTTACATCTTTTATTATAGTCAATTGGGGAGTACATTATAGTAATAATATAATACATTTATCTTGGTTCCATGTAACCTTATTTTTTTCATATGCATCGTTGTCTCTGGAGTCCAATGTGTGTCTTTTGTTATTTGCTTTATAGACATTATTCTTCTTTTCTTCCCATTATTTTCTTGTTCTCTGGGGAATTTACCTTCCGTTTATTATTTAGTGGATAACAACCATGGTTGTGCAGTTTTCAGTGCAGGAAGATTCCTTTATGGGTTATAGAACTTATTATTCAACAAGAAATTTAGTTTTTATGACACCGTGATATCAGAGAATATAGAGAGACCGTCGCATCCTTCCCAATCATATGCACCAAGTGTGCTTGTATTTACAGTAACATGAAATCTGCACTCATCCCGCATTGTAACGAAAGTCATCCATTACTTTGAAAAGAAAATAGATCATTTTTTATTTATGCCAAAAATGGAGGCCCATTGCTTGAACTATCTCTTAACTGTGAGGGAAATTATATTATATTACTCTTTGCTAGGAAATGTGATGATTGCTAATTCTTTATATCCAGGAAAAATTATCTGTGCCTATTTAGTATTTGCCTATACTAGGTTTTATGATTCATTTGGTATACAATAAAAATCTAGTATTCAGTAGTGTATTACCAATGGCTGCAGGCCAGTCGATTGCTAAAGGGTCTATGAACAGGGATGGCTGGGGTTGAAAGGCCATGGCTCCAGTGGCATGTATTGAAGCTCATGGACCCCAGTACAACAACTCAAACAGGGCCCCCAATTATTGCAAATCATTATTCGTCTTTTCATATAGGCAAAATGTACTTTTTGAGGTGCATTAGGCTCCAGGGCCTAGGTGTGACTGCAACCTCTGTAGTTACGCCCCTGCATGGCTCCTACCTGGGGTTTGTCCACTTCTACAGACATACGCTCTAAGGGAATGTAAGAGTGAGTCTGGTTTTGTATGGACTGGGCTCACATACTTATCCGATAGGTACCAGCTGTACTACACAAAGGCCAACTGTGCCGGTAACTGCTGCAATTGGAGGTAGCGTTGATCTCATCAGGTTAATCATTTAGATGACAAGTTGTTATAAAGGCTGGTGGTATTCAGACCTTTCCCTGGTAATATATGCATCAGTAAAGACGTATGTCTGTCCCTATGCTACACACGTGGTCAAAATTGTTGGTACCCCTCATTTAATGACAGAAAAAGCCACAATGGTCACAGTAATAACTTGAATATGACAAAAGTAATAATAAATAAAAGATCTATGAAAATGAACAAATGAAAGTCAGACATTGCTTTTCAACCATGCTTCCACAGATTTTTTAAATAAATAACTTAATATTTTGTTACGCAACCTTTTGAGGCAATCCCTGCAATCAAACGATTCCTGTAACTGTCAATGAGACTTCTGCACCTCTCAACAGGTATTTTGGCCGACTCCTCAAGAGCAAACTGCTCCAGTTGTCTCCTGTTTGAAGGTTGCCTTTTCCAGACGGCATGTTTCAGCTCTTTCCAAAGATGCTCAATAGGATTTAGGTCAGGGCTCATACAAGGCCACTTCAGAATAGTCCAATATTTTCCTCTTAGACATTATTGGTTGGTTTTAGCTGTGTGCTTTGGGTCATTATCCCGTTACAAGACCCAAGACCTGCGACTGAGACCACGCTTTCTGACACTGGGCAGCACATTTCTCTCTAGAATCCCTTGATAGTCTTGAGATTTCATTGTACCCTGCACAGATATTAGACACCCTGTGCCAGATGCAGCAAAGCAGCCCCAAAACATAGCAGAGCCACCTCCATGTTTCACAGTAGGGACAGTGTTCTTTTCTTGATATGCTTCATTTTTCCATCTGTGAACATAGAGCTGATGTCCCTTGCCTCATTTGTCGATAGGACATTTTCCCAGAAGCTTTGCGGCTTGTCAACATGTAGTTTGGCAAATTCCAGTCTGGCTTTTATATGATTTTTTTCAACAGTGGTGTCCTCCTTGGTCGTCTCCCTTGAAGTCCACTTTGGCTCATACAACAACGGATGGTGCGATTTGACACTGATGTTCCTTGGGTTTTTCTGGGCTCTGTTGTTACCATTCATATTATAAGTCTCTTTGATTTGTCATCAATTTTCCTCCTGCAGCCACGTCCAGGAAGGTTGGCTACAGTCCCATGGATCTTACATTTCTGAATAATATGTGCAACTGTAGTCACAGGAACATCAAGCTGCTTGGAGATGGTCTTATAACTTTTACCTTTAATATGATTGTCTGTAATTTTCTTTCTAATCTCCTGAGACAACTCTTTCTTTCGCTTCCTCTGGTCCATGTTGAGTGTGATACACAGCATGTCACCAAACAGCACAGCGAATAACTGTATCCCTATATACAGGCCCACTCACTGATTCCAAGATTGTAGACACCTGTGATGCTAGTCAGTGGACACACCGTGGTCCGTGATTAAACATGTCCCTTTTGGCACATTATTTTCAGGGGTACCATCATTTCTGTCCAGGCCTATTTCATGAGTTTTATTTTATTAAAAATTCTGTGAAAAGCAATGGCTGTTATTTCTGTGACCGTTGTGGGATTTTCTGTCATTAAACGAGGGCTACCAACAATTTTGATCATGTGTGTTTATGTATTCATAAATTAATCTAATTTGCAGACAATACTGTCAGCATTATATTTTAATTTCAGACTTTTGATGATTTCCATAAAAAAATGAGGCTATCTTCACCTACTTTCTCTTGTGGTCTTCTACTGTGGCTATCAAAGCGTTAGGAAGCTAGGCATACACATTAGATATTTCTTGGCTGAATCAACTGGTTTCGGTGAGACTGGCCAACCTATTAATGTGTGGTGAACTCCTGACTAATATCCAATAAAGGTTATTAGTAGTGATGAGCGAGTATACTCGTTGCTCGGTTTTTCCCGAGCACGCATGGGTGGTTTCCGAGTATTTGTGACTGCTCGGTGATTTAGTTTTCCTTGCCGCAGCTGCATGATTTGCGGTTACTAGACAGCTTGATTACATGTGGGGATTCCCTAGCAACCAGGCAACCCCCACATTTACTCAGGCTGGCTAGCAGCTGTAAATCATGCAGCTGAGGCAAGGAAAACTAAATCTCTGAGCAGTCACAAATACTCGGAGATCACCCGAGCGTGCTTGGGAAAACCCGAGCAACGAGTATACTCGCTCATCACTAGTTATTAGTGGATTACAACTGTCTGATACTTTTGTTCTCAGGTAATATAAGCTTCCAACAGAGCTGTCTAGTTTCTTCCCCCTGAGAACACATGAATCTAGGCTGACTATATATGTGTATGGGGTTGGGGAGGTAGGTTGGGAGAGAAAGCTGTTTGCCAAACAAGCCTTCAGCCACCAGCTATGGAACATGTATGGCCATCTTTAGATATACGTAACAATGCATAAATGTGAATATCTATTATTCATTTGGCATTCAATAAAATATGTAGAAAATACATCCTCAAATAAGAGAGTCTATTCCATTTTATGCATTTGCTGGAACTGGTCAGCCATCTAATACATTAGATGGATTTCAACTAGCCATCCCCTTTCTTGTCAGGGAATATAACATAAGATGCCATAAGCTGTCTAACTTCTTGCTACCAAGAAGTTATATATGAAAGAGAGGGTATCGAAGCATGTTGGCCTAACAGTCTTCTAATGTGGTCAGCCTTGGATGTAATCTTACCTATGGAGATAACATAGAAACACTGCTATGGGGTCCACAGAGAGATGGGACCCAGCATTTATTGGTCCAATCCCCTTTCGTCACTGTTGAGAAGAACTTGTTCAGCATTTACATTTCCTTCATTATTAGAAAACAAAAAAGTAGGAAAATGGATGAAGGATGATGGAATGGTCCTGAGTGGTGAAACCCAACTCCATACTAGAGGGCATCTTTTAATGCCTGATATAGCGCTATTGGCTGTATACTATGTATCAGACCCTCTTGCACATTTGTTCACTAGTTATGAGACTGATGATTACATTTGCTGAGTTGAATATATTGTGCCTACAACTGCTCTAAAGAGTTTATTGTAAAACAAAACATAACCATCTGGAAATCATGTCTGACTAATAAGCCGTACTGTACAGTCCCGTACAACAGGATTCATAATCGAAGAATAAATCTAGGAAATGCCATTTCAAAGTGTTAACTTAATGACTGCTTGAGAAAGATTTCAAGGAATTTGAGCAATAAACAGCCAGCCACATGGCAGTGAATACCTGACTGCTATAGTGCACGGTGAAACGTATCCGTAGTAATAAAAAAAAACACACATACTTCCAGCATCTTAATTGCAGCTATAACAACTACTACTGCCCCATGCTTCTGAAAACACAGCGGATAGCAAAAAAACTAAAAAAAGACAATTGTCTGAATGATTTAAATAGAAATTGATAAGAAAACGGCAGCAAGCAGAAAACAAGTCTGAAAGAAGAGGCACAAAAGATACTTCAAATACTGTCAAAACAAATCTTTCCACTTGCTTTGTGGAGTAAAGAATTTTGGGTGAATAACCTGATCTTCTGAAATCCCTTACACATAGCAAAGATATTTATTATGACAGATTAAATGCTCAGCTTCTAAAATGACTTGAGTGGCTAATATTTAGAAAGCAATAAACTTGGGAATTATGGTAATTAGTACAACATCACCAATTAATTTATTTTCTTTCATTTAAAAACCATCGGAACAATGGCGAAGCATACTAAATAGTCCTGATCTCTTCCATTGTAATTAATTCTAATTCATCAATGCTGAGAATGTAACAAGCTGCGGAAAGAAAGCACAGCTTTTATCACAGATGTAGCATTCCTAACCTTGACAAGAGCGGCACACTCTGCCTGTACTGTAGCGTGTATGCAATTCATTTCATGCAATATGGCTGCCTGCCTATATAACGTGCATTATTTAAGTTGCACACAAAAGAGCGGGATGCCAAACAGACGTTTGTACAACACATATTTTTCATTTTAGGAATGCTTTATCTGTACATGCTGCAATATATTTGGTTTCTCCCAAGTTAAAGTGGCCATACAAAAAATACGCCGGCGCACTATGTCCCGGAAGTATTTTGCTGTGTTCCAGGACATAGTGCGCCGGCGCATGCACCCAAAAAATGACCCGCCAAATTCAGGTGACAGGTTCCCTTTGAACTCTTCAGGATAAAATGACATACAGTGGGTAAAGAAAGTATTCAGACCCCTTTACATTTTTCACTCTTTGTTTGGTAAATTCAGAAAAGTTAATTTTTTTCTCATTAATGTACACTCTGCACTCCATCTTGACTGAAAAAAAAACAGAAATGTAGAATTTTTTTCAAATTTATTAAAAAAGAAAAACTGAAAAATCACATGGTCATAAGTATTCAGACCCTTTGCTGAGACACTCATATTTAAAGGGAACCTGTCACCCCAAAATCGAAGATGAGCTAAGCCCACTGGCATCAGAAGCTTATCTACAGCATTCTGTAATGCTGTAGATAAGCCCCTGATGTATCCTGAAAGATGAGAAAAAGAGGTTAGATTATACTCACACAGTGGCGGTCCCGCTGCAGTCCAGTCTTATGATGACGTCCTCTTCGTGTATTCATGCTGCGGCTCCGGTGCAGGAGTACTTTGTCTGCCCTGTTGAGGGTACTGCAGTGTGCAGGCGCTGGGCCTCTCTGACCTTTTTCGGCACCTGCGCACTTCAGTACTTTGCTCTACCTTCAACAGAGCAGACAAAGTACGCCTGCGCTGGAGCCACAGTGTGAAGACAAGAGGACGTCATCCTATGAAGATGGGAGGCCCCGGACCGGACCGCGACGCCCATTGGATCGGACCGCCCCCCCAGGTGAGTATAACCTCTTTTTCTCATCTTTCAGGATACATTGGGGGCTTATCTACAGCATTACATAATGCTGTAGATAAGCCCCTGATGCTGGTGGGTTTAGCTCATCTTCAATTTTGGGGGTGACAGGTTCCCTTTAAGTCACATGCTGTCCATTTCCTTGTGATCCTCCTTAACATGGTTCTACTCTTTCATTGGAGTCCAGCTTTGTTTAATTAAACTGATAGGACTTGATTTGGAAAGGCACACACCTGTCTATATAAGACCTCACAGCTCACAGTGCATGTCAGACCAAATGAGAATCATGAGGTCAAACGAACTGGCCAAGGAGCTCAGAGACAGATTTGTCACAAGGCACATATCTGACCAAGGCTACAAAAGAATTTCTGCAGTAAGAGCACAGTGGCCTCCTCAATCCTTAAATGGAAGAAGTTTGTGACCACCAGAAGTCTTCCTAGACCTGACCTACCTTTTCACTGCAGCCCTCCACCAGTCGGGCCTTTATGGGAGAGTGGACCAACGGAAGTCTCTCCTCAGTGCAAGACATATGATTGCCCGCACTTAGAGTTTGCTAAAAAAAAAAAAACACTTGGACTCCCAGACTATGAGAAATAAGATTCTCTGGTCTGATGAGATGAAGATAGACCTTTTTGGTGATAATTCAAAGTGGTACGTGTGGAGAAAACCAGACACTGCTCATCACCTGCCCAATACAATCCCAACAGTGAAACATGGTGGTGGCAGCATCATGCTATGGGGGTGTTTTTCAGCTGCAGGGACAAGATGGCTGGTTGCAATTGAAGGAAACATTAATGCATCAAGTACAGAGATATCTTGGATTAAAACCTCTTCCAGAGTGTTCTGGATCTCAGACTTGGCCGAAGGTACACCTTCCAACAAAACAGTGACCCTAAGCATACAGCTAAAATAACAAAGGAGTGGCTTCAGAACAACTCTGTGACCATTCTGGACTGGCCCAGCCAGGGCCCTGACCTAGACCCAATCGATCATCTCTGGAGAGAACTGAAAATGGCTGTCCACCAACGTTCACCATCCAACCTGATGGAACTGGAGAGGATCTGCAAGGAATAATGGCAGAGGATCCCCAAATCCAGGTGTGAAAAACTTGTTGCATCATTCCCAAGAAGACTCATGTCTGTACTAGCTCAAAATGGTGTTTCTACTCAATACTGATCAAAGGGTGTGAATACTTATGACCATGTGATATTTCAGTTTTTCTTTTTTATTGAATTTGCAAAAGTTTCAACACTTCAGTTTTTTTCAGTCAAGATGGGGTGCAGAATGAACATTAATGAGAAAAAAATGAACTTTTTTGAATTTACCAAATGGCTGCAATGAAACAAAGAGTGAAAAATTAAAGGGGTCTGAATACTTTCTGTACCCACTGTAGGTGGAAATTTAATTCTTATTTTAGAACAATTTATACTTTGGATTTCAGAAGTGTGAGTATAAAATTTAGTTACACTTCACTTATAATGCATTTTACCCTCCCTCAAGTCTGCAGCAGAAAATCCACAACATATTTGCTACGTACTGGGAACATAATTTTAGTCTCAAGTTCACTGATCTTAATTTGCTTGAAACAGCTTCTGTTAGTAAGGGCTCATGCAAAAATCTGTGGATCCTGGACTGCAGTGCACAGACTAGCAGCAGGTCTCGTAATCCGAGCATGACAGTCTAAAGGTACCGTCACATTAAGCGACGCTGCAGCGATATCGACAACGATGCCGATCGCTGCAGCGTCGCTGTGTGGTCACTGGAGAGCTGACACACAGACAGCTCTCCAGCGACCAACGATGCCGAAGTCCCCGGGTAACCAGGGTAAACATCGGGTTACTAAGCACAGGGCTGCGCTTAGTAACCCGATGTTTACCCTGGTTACCATTGTAAATGTAAAAAAAAAACAGTACATACTCACCTTCTGATGTCCGTCAGGTCCCTGGCCGTCTGCTTCCCGCACTGATTGTGAGCGCCGGCCGTAAAGTAAAAGCAGAGCACAGCGGTGACGTCACCGCTGTGCTTTACGGCCGGCCGGCGCTCACAGTCAGTGCGGGAAGCAGACGGCCAGGGACCTCCACCTCCCATAGAGGTGGAGCCGCATATTCATCACGTGATTATCGGCCGAAACCACGTGACCGCTCATACAGGAGAAGCAGCGGGGCGGAGAGCAACCGTCGAGGGAGGCGGGTGAGTATTTTAATGCCGGCGGCCGGGCGCACAGGGGGTGGGAGGGGGGAGGATGCCCTAAAGTTTATTTTAAACACATAAAAAAAAAAAAAAAAAGATTTTTCATCCCTTCTCCCCAGCGAGCGCTGGAGAGAACGGATGAATGGCGGCTTCAGCACCATGCTGGGGGGACAGCGCTTACTGTAAGCGCTGTCTCCAGCACGGCACACGGACTGCACACGGAAAACATCCGTTTGTGTTACGTGTTTTACACGGACCCATTGACTTTAATGGGTCCGTGTAATACGTGTGCTCCCACGAACACTGACATGTCTCCGTGTTTGGCACACGATGCATTGATTTCAATGTGTCTACGTGTGTCAGTGGCTCCGGTATGTGAGGAAACTGTCACCTCACGTACCGGAGCCACTGACGTGTGAAACCGGCCTAATAGAAATACATGAAGCTGTCAGGTTGGGAGATCCTCGGCCAGTCCATGCAAAAAGCGGCCCATACTCAGGCGTCTAAATGAGCTCTTAGACTTTTACCAGGAAAAAAGATGATTGGTCAAGCTGAATTTCAACATGCTAAATCCTTTGGCTCCAATTCATCATAGTGTTTTTACCTAAAGTCTGACTTAAGACTTTGAAAAATCGTGAAAATTGTGCGCAAAAATTTGTGACTTTGGCCTTTTTACACCAGTCCCGTCCAAACTGCCAAAGTGGTCTGAGAATGGGAGGGGTTTTTGGCAATGCCCGCATGTCAAATTCTTCAACAGTGACACCACTTTATTTCTGATGAGACATACAGTAGGGAAAATAAGTATTTGATACAGTGCTGATTTTGCAAGTTTTCCCACTTACAAAGAATGGAGAGATCTGTCATTTTTATTGTACACTTCAACGGTGAGAGACAGAATTTAAGTATAAAAACAAGAAAATAACATTGTTATTTAAGTGCTGAAATGAAATCAAAGGATTTTATGGTGGGCTCTATTTAAAATAAAATAAAAATAGATAAATACACACATAGCTGAATAAATTAGAGGAAAGAATAATGTAAGTCTGCAAGGACAGGGTCCTCTCCCCTCTGCACCAGTCTGTCATTGTAAATTTGTTTACTGTAAACTTTATCTTTATCCCTGTACGTAACCCCTTTCTCATGTACAGCACCATGGAATTAATGGTGCTATATAAATAAATAATAATAATAATAATAATAATGATAATAAAAGTAAAAAAACTGCTGCCAATCCAAATCACTGTTACTAGACCCGCCTCCGTTGAAAAAAGTGTCCGATATATAAAAATAATTGTAACGGAAAGAGGAACAAAATTTGAAATGTAATTTAACGGCCATTTGTTCATATAACATTAAAAAAAATGCAGAAAACAGACAAATTTCCTTAATTTTCCCACCAATGTGATCGATGTTGGAAAAAAATAAATAAAAAGAGAGTATGAAAACAGCTGACATGTGCCAGGAAAGACGTGAGCTTAGCGCCAAAGCCCACACCAAAGGGAGGGACACGAGATGCGCAGTACATGTACGGCGCATGTTGTGTAGGGGTTAATACCTTTGATTTGAATGAGTGTCTGCCAGCACAAAATGACTGGTCTAACCAAGCACAAGTATTCAGTGAACACTTGACAAATGAGAGCATTTCAGTGCACCTTCCCAGCTACTTGTCTTTTATCTATCTCCACCCTTCTCTTCCTTCATTGTCATCTCTGGATTTACAGGAGACAAGCAAGAGCAGAGATAGATGGAAAAAAGTAGGGGGGAAGGTGTATTGTGCTGATTGGCCATAGTAAAGGTAAACCAAGCACTTGTGCTTGGTTTGAGCAGTCATTTTGTGCCGTCAGGCTCCCTTTAATCAGTTGCCATGCACTTGGGTCGAATTTTCGTTCATCTGGCAGCTATTCTTCCCTTCTCCTTCATACACATGCGAGCTCAGCTGAGACTACATGTTTGGTAAATGAGGAGAGGGGAGGAAGTTGCTCTCAGACCCCACTGTCAGTGACTTAAATCTCATGAGAATGAAAAGATCTAGTATGGACACCTCCATACACATTAATCTTATGTGTGTGGCCCCCTTTATTCTACATGTCCCATTTTCTCTGGGTGTGCGAGGCCGTTGTGAAGTGTAGACAGTTTGGAGACGAGAACATGATATCCCTCAGGGACAGACCAGGATAAAAAAACAAGGTATTTAAAGAGCTACTTGACATTATAGATCGAACGGTTAATCAGGCAGAACAATGTAACATTTCTTTCATCTCTATATCTATGTAATTTCTATTGCAGTCATTTTTTTTCTCTGTATTTTCCTTTGTTATTGTTTTTTTTTATTCCGCGAGTCTATATGCATTTTATTCACATATTCATCTGGCATCATGGCCATCAAATGTACTTAGTCATCTATACCACTTGTATTCCATTAATAACTTAGCAGAACATATTGGAGAACAGGTTACAGGAAAGCAATAGTGAGGAGCGAACGTGTTCGGTGATACTCAGCTATCACTCGAGTATCACGGTGCTCCGATGTGCTTGTTATTCGGCGAGCAATGGGTGGTGCTCGAGTGAATACTCGAATCCCCGCCCAGCATCTTTGGCGCCTGTTACACAGCCAATAAGAATGCAGGGATTGCCTGTGAGTCACTATAATCCCGGAGTCATCTTGGTTATGGCATTATTTTGATTGGCAGGCCGTGTGACATGATCAGAAATTTTAAAAGAACAAGCGCCGCCAGGCTCGGCATACTAACGTCATTGCACAGCTCCGTGACACTTTGCATTGTAGAGAGAGAGTGCTTTTCTAGGCTTGTGTGTACAGTACAATGAATCAGAGGCCTTTACTGTAGATACTGGTGCTGAAGCTGAGCCATCATACTAACAGGGCTAATCGTTATTATCACATACAATCTGCATTTAGCCTAGAGAGGGAGAGAGAGTTACAGCAGCAGGGAGAGTGACAGAATCCAATCTATAGACAGGGATTAGGCCTGTGCAGTCTGTTGGAAAATATATAGGTGCAGGTTTTTTTTGTTCATCAAGTATTACGTGCTTTAAGGTCTTTTTTTGTGTTATATAACACACCCACAAATCGTTGAAATATTTTCCTGGGCTACATTTCTCAGCCATACACTATTCCACAGTGCGGCATAAATTTCTGCAATCTCTAAAACAGCTAAAACCTTTTAAAAAATTTGCAGGCCTCCATTCCTCAGACATAGTGTTACATGGACGGTGAACATTTCTGTGATGTGTAACCTGCTAAAAAGCTTGTAGAAATGTAGGCCTCCATTTCTCAGACATACAGTGTTACGTGGTCTGTGAACATTTTTGTGATCTATCCAACCGCTAAAAAGCTTTGAAAAAATGTATAGGTCCCCATTTCTCAGACATACAGTGTTACTTTGTGAATATTTCTGTGAGGTCTAAAGGTGAACAAAAGCTTTTAAAAATTTTGTAGGCTTCCATTTCTAAGACATATAGTGTTACATGGTCTGTGAACATTTGTGTGTTCTGTAGACCTGCTGAAAAGCTTTTAAAAATGTTATAGGCCTCCTTTTCTCAGGCATACAGTGTTAGTTTGTTTGTGAATATTTCTGTAAGGTCTAAAAGTGAACCAAAGCGTTAAAATTTTTTGTATGCTTCCATTTCTTAGACATACAGTGTTACGTGGTCTGTGAACATTTTTCTGATCTGTAAACCTGCTAAAAACCCTTCAAAAATTTTGCAGGCCTCCATTTCTCAGTCATACAGTGTTACATAGTCTCTGAACATTTTTGTGATCTGTAAAAATTTCATTGTCATCCATACAGTTTTGCGTTCTTTCTGTTACATTACGGTGGAGTAAACTCACAAAAACTGCTTTGATTGCTGCAGATGACCAATTATTTACTTTTATTATTTTTTTAAGGGACCTAGCAATGACAAAATGCGTAAGGCTTGCATTATGGGACAGGGAAGTGGAAGAGCAGACGATAGTGCACATGGATGCCAAGGACATGGGGCAGGTGCGACAACGCATGTTGCTGGAGCACAAGAAACACACCCAATCTCGACACATAGATTCCTGTCTCACTTTGCAGGGAGGCACAGTACACCACTTCGGAAGCCAGAGCAGTGCAATCAGGTGGTCAGTTGGATAGCCAATAATACTTCCAGCAGGCTTGGCAGTACCACATAGTCTTTCCACACAGTCCAGTCTCACCAGTCTAAAGTCTGTATCACTTATTCCTCTTTCTGATCCTCCCTCAGTGGCGTATCCAGGGGGGGCAGCCGGGGCATGTGCCCCGGGCGCAGCCGACAGGGGGGTGCCAGCGGGCCGCCTGATGATGCGGTGGTCCAAGGAGGCTCCTCGTCGGCGGCATTCTGCCGTCGCCACACTGAGATACTCACCTACTCCTGGCGGCGCGGTCCCTGCAGGTCTCCGGTTCCCCGGCGCCTCAGCTTCTTCCTGTACTGAGCAGTCACATGGTACCGCTCATTACAGTAATGAATATGCGGCTCCACCTCCCATAGGGGTGGAGCCGCGTATTCATTATTGTAATGAGCGGTAACGGTGACCGCTCAGTACAGGGAGAAGCTGCAGCACCGCCCCGGGGAAGCAGGGACTGCACCGCGCCAGGAGCAGGTGAGTATAACAGGGAGGGGAGCACTGCACTGCGCGATATTCACCTGCTCCTCATTCCGGCATCGCTCTGTCCTCAGCAGTGACGCTGGGAAGCTGGCATGCAGAGCAAGGTTAGCAGTGCTGAGGGGGAGACATCGGAAGCACCGAAAAAGACAGAAGGAGGCAGTGGTGTGACCAGAGGGAGAAGGTGGGCAACTCTTCCACAGAGCACCGACTCTCTTTAATTTATCCGCCAAAGAGTTAGGTGTTCCCCAGTCTGGGATTTTTTTAAAGAGTGTTTTAAGACAAACAAAATGGCCATGCAAAGATCAGCAGGGATCTGACCACTAAGAATCTAACAATCACAAAGCATGAGCAGGCACATGTCATCTAAGCACCCGTCTCAGTGGGCAGAATGTCTGGGTACACGAAGGTTGCCATCAGGTGACACTACTGCCTCTTCCCCTGTGATAGGTGCTTTACAATCCCCTGTCTAAAACACTTGTGCATATATCTTTGCACATTCTTACTTACCATCATCAGGGTCTTCCAAATCCTTGTCCGAACCCAGCGTTCAGCTGCCCCTACTACTGGCCTTGGAACGGAAAAGAAAGTTCCCAGCCACCCACCCACAGGCCCAAATGCTAAACAGGCACATTTCCAGGCTGCTTGCCATGGAAATGTTGTCATTTAAGCTTAAAGACACAGAGGATTTCTGCCAAGTCATGGTGGCAGCTGTCCCTTGACACAGTTTCCAGGCGCCTCTTTTTCTATTGGTGCAGCATCCCCGCCTTGTACCAGAATGTGTCCAGAAAGATCACCTGCACCCTTACCAATGCATTTACTGGCATTGTTCACTTAACGACCGATACGTGGACAAGTGCTTTTGGCCTGGGATGTTGCATTTCCCTAATGGCACACTGGTGAATATTAGCTGGAAACTGGAAGATTTGCAGCAATGCCTCAGCGATGCAGCAATAGGCTCTGCTGAAGCTCATTTGTCTAGGAGACAAACCACATACCGTGGCAGTTATTTAAAGGAATAACAGACAAGACAGATCAGTGGTTCTTGCCATTGAGCCTACAGCCTGGCATAGTCGTGTTTGATGATGGACGTAACCTGTTGTTGACTGTGAAACTTGGCAAGCTCACACACATGGCATGCTTGCAACATGTCGTCAACTTGGTATTTCAGAAGTTTCTGAAAACATTCCCAGATTTGCCAGAGCTTCTGGTCAAGGCACGCCACGTCAGCGCCCATTTCCGCAAGTCGGCTACTGCTGCTACAACTCTGGCAGTGCTGCAGCAGCACATGCAAGTGCAGCTCACCGACTGGTGTGTGATATCAACACACACTGTAACTCATACTGCACATGCTGGCAAGGCTTTGTGAGCAGAAGAGGTGAGTGATTGAGTACCAGTTCCTACATGCCCATTCTGATCAGCCTCCACACATAACAACTGAAGAGTGGGCATAGATATCGATTTGTTTTTTTCTGCAAACCTTTGAGGACTCCACAAAGATGGTGAGCAGTGATAATGCTATAGTTAGCACAACTATCCCACTTCTATGCCTGTTATGATCTGGTGGCCTAGGAGCAGCATGAGACGCACACTGGAGAAGGTGGTACCTGTACTGACCGCAGACCCTGAACATAACACCGCAACTAGAAGTAGCCGTGGAATGTACCTAACACTTCCTAGACATCTCAACACAGCCGGAGGACTAAATACCCCTAGAGATAGAAAAGGGAAAACTATCCTGCCTCAGAGAAAATCCCCAAAGGATAGACAGCCCCCCACAAATATTGACTGTGAGAGGAGAGGGAAATAACATACGCAGACTGAAATCAGGATTTAGCAAAGGAGGCCGCTTCTAGCTAAATAGAAAGGATAGGACAGAGTACTATGTGGTCAGTATTAAAACACTAAAAAATATCCACCACAGAAAATACAAAATCTCCACGTCTAACTAAAGATATGGAGGGTATATCTGCATCTCCAGAGATACCAGTTTGACTGAACAAATCGTTATACAGACCAAGCTGGACAAGACAAAACATGAAAAAGAACTGAACAATAAGGCCCACAGCATGTGGACTGCAAAAAACAAGGCCAGAACTTAACTTTGATGAAATAAACAGCAAAGAAGGAGAGACCAGGCAGGGATGTGAATCCTCCAGGAACAATGGACAACTGGCACTGACTAAAGGGTCAAACAAGACTAAATAGCCCAGTCAGACTTGCAATAAGTGGACACACCTGATGGATGCTGTGATCCAAAGACAGCAGCACTACCACTTATAACCACTGGAGGGAGCCCAAGAGCAGAATTCACAACATATGCCTACTTTAACAGTAGCTGCTCACAATTAAACATAAAGCTTTGCATGTGGAATCAGTGGGGATGGAGGAAGACATAACACAGAGATATTGTAGCCAGCCCAGCCTCATCTCATCTGCTCAGCATGAATTGGGTAACAATGAGGAGGTGGACGCTGAGGAGGAGGAAGAGGAACAGGAGCTGGTGGCTAGCGCAACAGAGGCTAGTAGCCACACACCCTTCATCCTGTCTCTCCTACGTGGATAAGCTGAAGATGGAAATGAGAAGGAAGAGAGGGAGGAGATGGAGAGTCGTCATGGTTGAAACAGGGAAATGTTGTCTGTATTGAGCTTGGCACTTATGGCCGAATTTATGTAATGCTGCCTTTCCCATGACCATCACGTTACACTCATCTAGGTAAAAAAAGATTTTGATTGTTCAGCATGCTAAACCCACACTACAAGGAGAACTTTGTGTCTCTTCTTCCTGAGGCAGAGGCAGAGAGGTCTTCTAAAATCGTGCTATTCCAGAAGGTCATTGGGAAAAAAAATGATGAAAAAATTCCCATCATACAATGCTAGTGACAAGGGGCAAACTTCCTTGTCCAACCAAGGAAGAGAGGCCCAGGAGACACACAGTAAAGGCAAAGGTGCACAGCTGAAAGCGTGAATCAATTTCTTGACACCAGCCCATAGCCCAGGGCCTGATGACTGGGTATTTTTGACAAGGAGGGAAAAGTTTTTAAAGATGGTCAAGCAACACTGGGCTGACCAATCCAGGGTACTCCATAATTCCGCTGTGATTTTCAACGATTGGGTCTCAAAGCTGGACACCTGACATGAACTGTCATTCTATGCCTTGAAGGTGTTATGCTGCCCTGCCGCTAGCGTCTTCTCTGAGCAGATTTTTAATGCCCCCGGAGGGCATAACAAACAGGTGCATTTGCCTATCAACAAAAAATGCAGACAGGCAAACTCTTATAAAATGAACAAAGCCTGGATTAGCCCACACACCACATCACCAGATGACAGCAGCAGATAAAGTGTTTGTAATATTCAATATTTTAATGAGACCCACTACTTGTTGCCTTTTTAGGGGTCTATGGATTACCTTAATCACATTTTCTGTTTGGCTTTGCACTTTCTGCAAAGCCTTTATGACTTTATAAGTACATCAACTACACATTAAAAATATTTTCGTTAAAAATGTTGTTATGGATTCAATGACTCATCCATACAGTTTAACACTTATTGTTGCATTACGGTGCTATGTAAAATGTATAAAAAGCGTAGAAAAATAGTTCAGGATTAGATTACTCATGCATACAGTATTGCATGCTTCACATTTTTTGTGGTATATAACAGTAGGAAAAAAGCTTATGAAAATTTTGCTTGTTTCTTCACATTTTTTATCCATGGACTATTCAGTATTCTGGGGTACATTTTTGTGATATATAAGACTGAAAAAAAAAGGTTTAAAAATTTTGCTGAGCTACATTTCTCAGCCATACAATATTACATGTTCTTGGGTACATTTTGTTGGTATATAACCCTCAAAAACTTCTTCAAAATTTTATTGTTATTATACTGATCACACAAAGACTATTCCTTGGTCTGGAGTACATTTCATTGTTGTATAAGACTCTAAAAACTTGTTCAAAATTTATCCGTATTTCATTGCTCACCTATAGGGTATTACATCTTCTTTGGTACATTTTGTTGCTATAAAAGCATCAAAAAACTTGTTCAAAATCTATTGGTATTATATTGCTCACATAATAGAGTATTCCGTGGTCTGACTGATGCAAAAAACTGATGTGTGAAAGAGGCCTAAACATCCAAAAACTTGTTACAAATTTTAGGCTGTGTGCACATGTAGTTTGGCTGCGTTGTCGCATTTTTTCAACGCAAATTTGTGACACAGCGAAACCTAAAGTGTCATGCACACGATAAGTATTTTGACTTGCAGATTTGGGCAGAAAAGAATCTGCAGCATGTTAATTCTCTGCATTTTTGCACTGTGTTTTTCAGCTTTCACTTTACTCAAAGCAACCAAAAGCATGGCAAAAAATGCTTGGTTTTGCAGCTGCCTTTTCTTGCCAAGAGTTGCAGAAATTTTACTCAAAGTGTGCACTTACTCTTATCTGTATTATATTGCTTACCCATAGACTATTCCCTAGTCTGGAGAACATTTCCTTGGTTTATAAGTGTCAGTGTATAGGCTTTATGAGTCTAGGCAGGGGCGTAACTATCGCGGTCGCAGCGGTCGCCAGTGCGACCGGGCCCGGCAGGTCAGGGGCCCGGGCCCGGCAGGTCAGAGGCACCCAACACCATGTTGCAGTGCAGGAGATTTGCTATCTAATTATACTCACCTACTGCTGGTGCGGTCCCTGCGCGTCCCTGCTTCTTCCAGCGCTGCATATTCTTCCTGTACTGAGCGGTCACATGGTCCCACTCATTACCGAAATGAATATGCGGCTCCACCTCCCATAGAGGTGGAGCCGCATATTCATTTCGGTAATGAGCGGTAACGGTGACCGCTCAATACAGGAAGAAGATGCAGCGCTGGTAGAAGCAGGGACGTGCAGGGACCGCGCCAGCAGTAGGTGAGTATACAGCGCTGCGCGATATTTACCGCTCCTCGTTCCAGTGCGGCTCCGTCATCAGCGTGACGCTCAGGTCAGAGGGCGCAGTGACGTAGTCAGTGCGCACCCTCTGCTGAGCGTCAGTGCTGGAGACGGAGCCGCACGAGGAGCAGGTAAAGCGCCGGTGTCCTGAGCGAAGAGAGGTGAGTATGTGATTTTTTTTTATTGCAGCAGCAGCTTTATATATTGCACAGCTTTATATGGAGTATCTATGGGGCAATAATCAACGGTGCAGAGCATTATATATGGCACAGCTTTCTATGGAACATCTATGGGGCCATACTGAACGGTGCAGAGCATTATATATGGCACAGCTTTCTATGGAGCATCTATGGGGCCATACTGAACGGTGCAGAGCATTATATATGGCACAGCTTTCTATGAAGCATCTATGGGGCCATACTGAACGGTGCAGAGCATTATATATGGCACAGCTTTCTATGGAGCATCTATGGGGCCATAATGAACGGTGCAGAGCATTATATATGGCACAGCTTTATATGGATCATCTATGGGGCAATAATCAACGGTATGGAGCATTATATGTGGCACAGATTTCTATGGAGCATCTATGTTACCCCCTTATGTTATCCATCTATGTTATCCCCCCTATGTTACCCTTGTGCCTGTCTCCCCTAGCCCCCTTGTGCCCTCTCCCCTGCCCCCTCGTCACCATTTGCTCGTGTCTTTCTCACTGCCCCTGTATGGAGGGGCTGCATTACACTATGAGGAGGACTGTGTTGTATTCTATGGGGGTTACATTGAGTTGTATGGCAGGGCTGCAGGGGGGGGAGCATTTGGAAGTTCGCACCGGGGCCCATTACTTTGTAGTTACGCCACTGAGTCTAGGAATACCAATACATGACAATTTTAGTAGAATTTGCATGAGGCCCTCCTTTATGTCTAATGCCCTTATTTTTGGCACTTCCTTACTTCAAAAATGAAACTGAAATTTCCCATTTTTGTAATAATTTTTTTTTTAGCTTGCTTAAATTATATTTTTTACATCCTTGTTAAATGTTGCCTTACATACAAGTGATTAAACATGAAAAAATATTTGTTAACATTTTTTTTCCTGTACAATGAAATTCTTGTTCGGAATGTTTTATTGTTTCTCTTTAAGGCCTCTTTCACACGTCAGTGCTGACATGTCTGTTTTTTAACAACACCACGGGCCGCAAAACGTCCCGAACATGGATGATACACAGGGATGGCACCTGAGAAGCACCGGTACATTTACCTCATGCTGTCCTTAGGTTACATAGCAAAAACCTGCAGGCAGATTCCCCTTAAAGATTACCCTTTGAAGGAACAAGCCAATAGCTACTGTATGACTGTCTAAATACAAATATGTTACTTATTACTCTCTAAATTGGATATTCCCATCCATTCACAGATTTGGCTGTTTAGTTATATGCGAGTATCACTATAGTTTAAAGTACATTGTATTACTGTAGATTTTATAAAGTTGCTTTCTAGGAATGAGGAAGCACTAAAATGCTTAGGTGCTCGCTGCTTGAACAGAGCAATTCTCCTAATGCTCGCATGGTCATGTCAAGTAACGAGTATAATAGAAGTCAATGAGAAAACTGAGCCTTTCTCCAGCAGACCCTACAAAAAGGTCCGGGGGGGGGGGGGGCAGTGAAGATGTTCAAACGGATGGGAAAAGTGCTGAATGGAAGAAGAACAGCATGGAGGAGACCCCTGGAAGCATCTCTGACTGGCAGATTGTTGCTGAGAACAATGGTGTCACACTTTTACTCTACTTTAGGCAGGTTTCACATGTCCTGATATTTCCTGCATCGGAAAAAACAGTTCCAGAGATATCAGTGTCTGTGTGTGTAATACTTGTGGCATACACGTGGCAACCATGTGCCGCCAGTGTGCCACATCAGTACCACATGCACCAGCGCCTGTGAAGCAGCGGTATAGTAAGTGCTGTTCCCCGGCGCTGAACACGGCTCGCATCATTTTCCCTTGCTCTACTGGCGATCAGTGCGAGCAGGGTAGAATGTTTAAAGTTATACTCAACTGATAACAGTGACAGCAGGCAGCGGTTGATGGGACTATTACTCACGTGAGCCTACACCTGCTGCCGCTAATAACAATGAGAGCAGGCATTGGCTGATGGGAGTTTTCATCACCCACCGCCTGCGCTATAAATAAATAAAATTTAAAAATGGAAAGGGTTCTCCTGTATTTTTGATAACCAGCCAGGCAAAACTGACAGCAGGGCAGGGTAGAATGATGAGAGCCGTCATATGTCATCTGAGTGCAGTCCGATGTTTTCCACCCACTAACTGACTTGCATGGCCGAGCGCAATCCAAAGATCAGATTGCACTTGGACCCATAATACTGTTGTCTGCACATGCCCAGATATTGGATATTTCACGGCACATACACATATCAGACACTACATTGACATCAGCATGGCTCAAGGAGGGGAGCATAAAAGTTGAGGCAGATTGTCTTTTATTTTCTTTTTTTCATTCCTTTGGATAACCTAGGGTTCACGCAGATTCCTTTTTTTCCTTTTCCCCCTTTCGTGGCCCTATTATATTGGATATCTTCTTTTTCAGCTGTTATGACAATGTTACTCTAGCTGTATGTATTATGTGGTGCTAATACAGCAGCTATATAAGCATCAAACTTTACCAGCAGGAAAAGATCATTGAAATGTTTGGCCAAGCAGCTTATTTATTGGATATTTAACATTTTATGAATATCATATAAATAATTTGATATCCCCGATAAAATGAGAAGTAATGAGGAATCATGTTTATTTGGTTTTCCTTTACATTGTCATTCACCTTAGTGGAGTAAAGTAGCCTGTTAAAATATTCAGGAAATACTGATTTTTGCCACTGTAAATTCTAGGTCATTGTGATTGGCGATAAGGCTCCGCAGCTCTCCATGAGCAGGAAAGTCTTTAAAAATGCAGAATCTTTTTTACTTCTTATTTTGTGATATCTTATCACCACCTTTTAGGCTCATCTGGATGAAATGAAAGCTTATTCTGGGATATAAAGCCAAATATATACCAGTATAATACTGAAGGATTGGCTTTCAATTACATCAGCGGCACCCATTACTAATTTTTATTGGTAAGGCTATGGAGTGTGCAAGTCCAGTGGCATTTCCGCATCATTTTCAAAATGTAGTGAAAACTTGGAGAACATTAAACAAAGGGGAAAAAAGCAGTAATCTATCATCTGCGATATCTTAAAGGTTAGAAAAGCAATATTAGCCACATATGTAATTGGCAATTTAGCCTGAACATGTATAGGCTAACATTATTTTCATTTTCACTCTAGTGTAAATTCCAGTTTTAAAGGCCAGTTATGTTCCAGTTGCTGTAGTTTAGACACTGGGCATGCATAAACAATGTATAAACACGCTTTTCTCGTATTCTTCTTAAAGAGTACAATATATAAAGCAAACACAGTTATGCAGGCTTCAGACTTGTATGTACAATAGTATTCTCCATTGTTTTTCGAGGTTATGTATAACACAATTTGCATAAACTAAAAAAAGTTTAGTCCTTTTCTTCACTCAAAATTTTTCATATGAAATACTCCCTCTGCTGGATAAGGAAAGAAGTATGTGTCATGCAGAGTCCAAGGCAGTTTTTGGCGTGGAGTCTCAGTGCTCCACAGGGGAACACGTAGGCTGTTTGCAATATAGGGAGCACACGCGAAACGGCTATCCTCCACACGCATCCTGCTAGCTCCTGGGCAATGTGTTTTTTACCGATGGTTTAACCCCTTCACCCCCAAGGGTGGTTTGCACGTTAATGACCGGGCCAATTTTTACAATTCTGACCACTGTCCCTTTATGAGGCTATAACTCTGGAACGCTTTGACGGATCTTGGCGATTCTGACATTGTTTTCTCGTGACATATTGTACTTCATGTTAGTCGTAAAATTTATTCGATATAACTTGCGTTTATTTGTGAAAAAAATGGAAATTTGGCGAAAATTTTGAAAATTTTGCAATTTTCCAACTTTGAATTTTTATGCCCTTAAATCACAGACATATGTCACGCAAAATACTTAATAAGTAACATTTCCCACATGTCTACTTTACATCAGTACAATTTTGGAACCAAAATTTTTTTTTGTGACGGAGTTATAAGGGTTAAAAGTTGACCAGCAATTTCTCATTTTTACAACACCATTTTTTTTTAGGGACCACATCTCATTTGAAGTCATTTTGAGGGGTCTATATGATAGAAAATACTCAAGTGTGACACCATTCTAAAAACTGCACCCCTCAAGGTGCTCAAAACCACATTCAAGAAGTTTATTAACCCTTCAGGTGTTTCACAGGAATTTTTGGAATGTTTAAATAAAAATGAACATTTAACTTTTTTTCACACACAATTTATTTCAGCTCCAATTTGTTTTATTTTACCAAAGGTAACAGGAGAAAATGGACCCCCAAAGTTGTTGTACAATTTGTCCTGAGTACGCTGATACCCCATATGTGAGGGTAAACCACTGTTTGGGCGTATGGCAGAGCTCGGAAGGAAAGGAGCGCCATTTGACTTTTCAATGCAAAATTGACTGGAATTGAGATGGGACGCCATGTTGCGTTTGGAGAGCCCCTGATGTGCCTAAACACTGAAACCCCCTACAAGTGACACCATTTTGGAAAGTAGACCCCCTAAGGAACTTATCTTGATGTGTGGTGAGCACTTTGACCCACCAAGTGCTTCACAGAAGTTTATAATGCAGAGCCGTAAAAATAAAAAATCATATTTTTTCACAAAAATGATCTTTTCGCCCCCAATTTTTTATTTTCCCAAGGGTAAGAGAAGAAATTGGACCCCAAAAAATGTTGTGCAATTTGTCCTGAGTACGCTGATACCCCATATGTGGGTGTAAACCATTGTTTGGGCGCATGGCAGAGCTTGGAAGGGAAGGAGCGCCATTTGACTTTTCAATGCAAAATTGACTGGAATTGAGATGGGACGCCATGTTGCGTTTGGAGAGCCCCTGATGTGCCTAAACATTGAAACTCCCTACAAGTGACACCATTTTGGAAAGTAGACCCCCTAAGGAACTTATCTAGATGTGTTTTGAGAGCTTTGAACACCCAAGTGTTTCACTACAGATTATAACGCAGAGCCGTGAAAATAATTTTTATTTTTTTTCTCAAAAATGATTTTTTAGCACCCAGCTTTGTATTTTTACAAGCGTAACAGAATAAATTGGACCCCAAAATTTGTTTTCCAATTTGTCCTGAGTACGCTGATACCCCATATGTGGGGGGGAACCACTGTTTGGGCGCATGACAGAGCTCGGAAGGGAAGGAGCGCCATTTGGAATGCAGACTTAAATGGATTGGTCAGCAGCCGTCACGTTGCATTTGCAGAGCCCCTGATGTACCCAAACAGTACAAACCCCCCACAAGTGACCCCATATTGGAAACTAGACCTCCCAAGGAACTTATCTAGATGTGTTTTGAGAACTTTGAACCCCCAAGTGTTTCACTAAAGTTTATAGCGCAAAGCCGTGAAAATAAAAATTCTTTTTTTTTTTCACAAAAATGATTTTTTAGCCCCCAGTTTTGTATTTTCACAAGGGTAACAGGATAAATTAGACCCCAAAAGTTGTTATCCAATTTGTCCTGAGTACGCTGATACCCCATATGTGGGGGGGAACCACTGTTTGGGTGCATGACAGAGCTCGGAAGGGAAGGAGCGCCATTTGGAATGCAGCCTTAAATGGATTGCTCTGCAGGCGTCACGTTGCATTTGCAGAGCCCCTGATGTACCCAAACAGTACAAACCCCCCACAAGTGACCCCATATTGGAAACTAGACCTCCCAAGGAACTTATCTAGATGTGTTGTGAGAACTTTGAACCCCCAAGTGTTTCACTACAGTTTATAACGCAGAGCCGTGAAAATAAAACATCTTTTTTTTCCCACAAAAATGATTTTTAGCCCCCCAAATTTTTATTTTCCTAAGGATAACAAGAGAACTTGGACCCCAGAAGTTGTTGTTCAATTTGTCCCGAGTACGCTGATAACACATATGTTGGGGTAAACCCCTTTTTGGGCGCACGGGAGAGCTCGGAAGGGAAGGAGCACTGTTTTACTTTTTCAACGCAGAATTGGCTGGAATTGAGATTGGACGCCATGTCGCGCTTGGAGAGCCCCTGATGTGCCTGGACAGTGGAAACTCCCCAATTCTACCTGAAACCCTAACCCAAACACACCCCTAACCCTAATCCCAACGGTAACCCTAACCACACCCCTCGCCCTGACACACCCATAATTCTAATCCCAACCCTAATCCAAACGTAAATGTAATCCAAACCCTAACCTTAACTTTAGCCCCAACCCTAACTTTAGCCCCAACCCTAACTTTACCTCCAACCCTAGCCCTAACCCTAACCCTACCCCTAACCCTAAACGTGACTGAAATACGTGGCACTGAAATACGTGGCACTGAAATACATGGCACTGAAATACGTGGCACTGAAATACGTGGCACTGAAATACGTGATACGTGGCACTTAAATACGTGGCACTGAAACACGTGGCACTGAAATACGTGATACGTGGCACTGAAATACGTGGCACTGAAATACGTGGCACTGAAATACGTGGCACTGAAATATGTGGCACTGAAATACGTGGCACTTAAATACGTGGCACTGAAATATGTGATACGTGGCACTGAAATACGTGGCACTGAAATACGTGGCACTGAAATACGTGGCACTGAAATGCGTGGCACTGAAATACGTGGCACTGAAATATGTGATACGTGGCACTTAAATACATGGCACTGAAACACGTGGCACTGAAATACGTGATACATGGCACTGAAATACGTGGCACTGAAATACGTGGCACTGAAATACGTGGCACTGAAATACGTGGCACTGAAATACGTGCAACTGAAATACGTGGTACTAAAATATGTGGCACTGAAATACGTGATACGTGGCACTGAAATACGTGATACGTGGCACTGAAATACGTGATACGTGGCACTGAAATACGTGGCACTGAAACACGTGGCACTGAAATACGTGGCACTGAAATACGTGGCACTGAAATACGTGGCACTGAAATACGTGGCACTGAAATACGTGGCACTATGACTGTCAGAAAATGTTCATTAAACGGTTAGGGGTGAGGTTAGGGGTAGAGTTAGGGTTAGGGTTTGGATCCCTTTATCACCTTGATGGTGGTGGGTGGCTTTTCAGTGTGTTTTCTGTTTTTTTTCGAAAAAATGCATGCGTTTTTAACGCAAACAAACGCATGTGCTTAAAAACGCAAGAAAATACTGCAGGTTGTATTTCTGAAAATGAACGCATGCAGAAAAAAACCGCATGCGTTTGAAAACGCGACCAAACGCGTACAAAAAAACCGCATGCGTTTTCAATGTTAAATATAGGGAAAAAACGCATGCATTTTTTTGTGCAAAAAACGCTGCAGACAAAAACGCAAGTGTGAAACTAGCTACGCTTTTTATAGCAAAAAAGTTTTTGCGTCTCCACATTTTGAGACCTATAATTTTTCCACATTTTGCTCCACAGAGTCATGTGAGGTCTTGTTTTTTGCGGGACGAGTTGACGTTTTTATTGGTAACATTTTCGGACACGTGACCATTTTTGATCGCTTTTTATTCCGATTTTTGTGAGGCAGAATGACCAAAAACCAGCTATTCATGAATTTCTTTTGGGGGAGGCGTTTATACCGTTCCGCGTTTGGTAAAATTGATAAAGCAGTTTTATTCTTCGGGTCAGTACGATTACAGCGATATCTCATTTATATCATTTTTTTATGTTTTGGCGCTTTTATACGATAAAAACTAAAATATAGAAAAAATAATTATTTTGGTATCGCTTTATTCTCAGGACTATAACTTTTTAATTTTTTTGCTGATGATGCTGTATGGCGGCTTGTTTTTTGCGGGACAAGATGACGTTTTCAGCGGTACCATGGATATTTATATCAGTCTTTTTGATCGCGTGTTATTCTACTTTTTGTTCGGCGGTATGGTAATAAAGCGTTGTTTTTTGCCTCGTTTTTTTTTTTTTTTCTTACGGTGTTTACTGAAGGGGTTAACTAGTGGGGCAGTTTTATAGGTTGGGTCGTTACGGACGCGGCGATACTAAATATGTGTACTTTTATTGTTTTGGTTTTTTTATTTAGATAAAGAAATGTATTTATGGGAATAATATATATTTTTTTATTATTATTTATTTAGGAATTTTTTTTTATTTTTTTTTTACACATGTGGAAAATTTTTTTTTTTACTTTTTTACTTTGTCCCAGGGGGGGACATCACAGATCATTGATCTGGCAGTGTGCACAGCACTCTGCCAGATCGACGATCTGCTGTGCAGGGCTGCAGGCTTACCAAGTGTCTGCTCTGAGCAGACACTCGGTAAGCCACCTCCTTCCCTGCAGGACCCGGATGCCGCGGCCATCTTGGATCCAGGACCTGCAGCCAGGAAGGAGGTAGGAGACCCTCGCAGCAACGCGATCACATCGCGTTGCTCCGGGGGTCTCAGGGAAGCCCGCAGGGAGCCCCCTCCCTGCGCGATGCTTCCCTATACCGCCGGTACACTGCGATCATGTTTGATCGCGGTGTTCCGGGGGTTAATGTGCCGGGGGCGGTCCAAGACCGCTCCTGGCACATAGTGCCGGATGTCAGCTGCGATATGCAGCTGACACCCGGCCGCGATCGGCCGCGCTCCCCCCGTGAGCGCCGCTGATCGGTGATGACGTACTATCCCGTCGGCGGTCATACGGGCCCACCCCACCTCGACGGGATAGTACGTCTGATGTCAGGAAGGGGTTAATAAAAGCATTTTTTTATGATTGGTGAGTGCCACTTTTCTACATTCGATGGAATTTTGGAACTATTATATTTAAGTAGAGCACTGTAAAGTCAACAATAGTCATATGAAGAGTCCTGAATTTTTTTAGCCCTCAGTAATTTGACTGTACCATATGCTTTTCTGATCAATTTCCTAGTTCAGGAAGGATGTAGATGTCATGCAGACTCCAAAGCCGTTTTTGGCATTGAGTTTCAATGCACTAATAGGAGAACACCTGGGTCCCTTGCAATGAAAGACCAAAATTCAGTAACATTTTTGAAGACTAAGATCTTGTAACATATCCACCAGGACCTACTCCTGCAAAGTCTTCTTCTGTTGTTGTATTCCTTCTGCGGGCAGCGCTGCAGATAGAAGAAACGTTGAGACCAGAAGCTCTGGACAGCGCAGGCACTGTCTACCCATGTAGATTAGCTGGCTTGGACCTTTCAGTGCTGTCTGGCAGTATAGATGTGTGTGCTGTCCTGCTGGAATCATCAGTCGCTTCCTCCTGTTAACTGGAGTATACCAGACCCTACTTAAGCTTCCAGCTTACTGCTGGAAGCTGCCCGATATAGTCTTGTGCTTCTCTAGTTCGGTCCTGTCTGCTTAACTTCTTGTTGTTATCATTGTTCCTTGATTTGACTTCGGCTTGTGTTTCTGGCTATGCTGACAGATTCTGATTTTGTATTTTTCCTGAGCTCTTAGTTCTGATCCAGCTACCATACCACTCCTGCCAGATTATACCATCAAACAGCAGCTTATTTCATGGCTCCAGCCCAGAAGCCCCTGTTTAAGTACAGATCCCTGTACAGGGGTTAAAGAGTCAAGGCCAGAGAAATCTCTGGCATCTAGTAAGCGAATGGCTTCTTCTAAGCCTGTCTGTGGTAGCCAATTTTAGAGCTACAAGGCAACCAAAGACAGAACGTCTTTACAGAGCTAGGTTTCCCTCACACCATATTTTGCCGTGTTCATTCACCCTATGCATCGGCAGAGCTCCCAGTGCATACATTTAACAAATCCATAAACTTCAGCAGATGAAAGCCATCTTGGCCTTCATTCAGCAATTTACTTTAAGTTCTACTTCTTTTTAGCTGTATGGGATGCAGCAGTCGACTTGCACTATTCCCTACAGGTACATCCAAGTGTATATTTTTTTACAACAGAATTCTACGACAGATGCCATGCAGTGTCTGACTTCCAACAGCTCTGACTTGTCAAAATAAAGAGGGTTATGTGCCGTGCAATGCTTCTCTGGGAAATTTTATATGTGAATTGCCTCTTCAGAGAAAAGGGCTGATTGTGACTTGTAGGATCGCTACTTCCAACAGGTGGCGCTATAGAGTTCAAGTTTCTCTTAAGAGTCATTTTGCATATAACATTTCCCAGAGGGGCATTGTGGTTGTGTCTTGAGGAAGAAGTCAGCTAAACTTCAAAATGCGTTGACTAAAACCACTATTCTTCATTTTAAATATATCTGGTCCAACATCTTATTCAGCAATGTTTTCAACATGTTAGGGCATGTTAGGCTATGTTGAACTAGATGGACGTAAAGTTTTCCTTCAACCTTAATAACTATGTAACTATGTGGATTACATCCACAAATCTCCAATTTTATTTACTCTCCACAAGGTGAAACCTTACCTCTTAGACCTCAATCCAGAGCCTCTCACCTATCCAAATCAGTTCTCATGCTTCGCACTGACGAGGGCCAACAGCCCGAAACACCGTGTCTGCGAATTGAGACACTGATTTGACTTTTATTCTATGTTATATTACATGACTCGTTAAGGGCTGATTGTGACGTAGGATGGCTACTTCCAACAGGTGGTTTTATAGAGCTCAAGTCCTCTTTTCTATGAAGAGGCAATTTGCATATAAAATTTCCCAGAGGAGCATTGCACAGCAAATAAGCCTCTTTACTTTACAAGCCAGAGCTGGTATGTCACTCTCCACAAGGAGAAACGTTACCCCTTAGACCTCAGTCCAGAGCCTCTCACCTAGCCTAATCAGTTCCCATACTTTGCACTGAAGAGGGCCAATAGCCCAAAACATCATGTCTGCAAATTGAGATACCGATTTGGCATTTATCCTAGGTCATATTGCAAGACTTCCAACAGGTGGCACTATAGAGTTCAAGTCCTCTTTTCTCTGAAGACGCAATTTGCATATAAAATGACTTCCAACAAGCATTTACATCGGACGCTTTCCACAGTGTATGGATTTAACAGAAGGAAAAAAATCAGTATGCAAAGAGATTTGTGCAAAATTACTATTTCCAGTGTATATATATATATATATATATATATTGTAATAAATGGTAATTTAATGGATTGTTCTTGTCCCTTGTGTCTTCCATATAACTTCTCACCCCCTTGAAGACTCTTCAAGACTGGAGAATTTCTATATATAGTAGCTGTAGCTCTAGAGGGCCTCTTCAGTTGGCAACCCATTGATTTCTGTGGGCACTGTCTAATGCTTATTTCTCCTGCAGTGATGAATTGAGCACTTGCTAGACTTTCTAGCTAATTGATGGGGTTTGAGAAGCAGAACCCCCTGCTAATATCTTATTGTCGGGGATTTAACAGCTAAAAATGGATAAACCCTTCAAGTCCAAGCAATGAACATTTTCTAGCAATAAAAATCTTAACAGGATCCTAATGAGATAAGAGGTTTACCGTTTTCAGTATACTTTTCACAATTCTTTTTTGCTTACATTGCAGGGATACCATAGCTAAAGAAACTTTGAAATCCACAGTATTGAGAAAAATCAAATTTTTAGGTAGATTCAAACAATACGTAATATAGGCATTATTAAAACTGGCATATCCGTTAACAGTAGCTTGTTGATGGAATCCAGGCATCAGTATATCATTATATATATGTTAGAAAGGTGCTTCACTTTACACCTCAAACTAATGCCTTGCGTGTATAGGAGCTTTTGTGCTGATTATATCTATACCTTCACTGTTTTTCCATTTTTGAGAAATCCAATGTTTAAATAATTTGCAATTGAGCTGCAAGTTCTTTGGGGTTGGACGTTGCACTTGCAGCTCTCCTGTCCTCCTTACCTTTTCCCTGTCCCTGCCTGCCTCATGTTGCCTGTCCTAACCTGTCTCTCAGATACAAGAGGCAGGTGTCAGGCAGGGAACAGAGAGGGAAGGCAGGAGAGCTGCAAGTGCAATGTTCTACCCAAAGCACTTCCAGCTCATTTGCATATGAATTCTACTCTGGATTCTCAGGAAAGTATGGATTTAATCAGAATGGAGGCGCTTGTACTTCCATGCCATTAGTGTGAGGTATTAAATCCACAGGTTCCCTTTAATGTTGCTGACTATATAGACAATATTAATGGCAGGTAGAACTTCCCTTTAACAATATAGATATATGACGTATGCAGGAGAACGTGCTGTGTGTGCAGATACTACTCTGTAATCACCGAGACATAAAACAAGCTTAAATACTAGGAACCTCTTCTTGTGCACATTATGCTCTTGTTTTGCTAAAATGCAATCAGCGCTTTAATACAGCAAAGCGTCTGGCTCCTGACATAATTCTCTGGACGTCTCTTGTTACTCTCATTTTGGTGTAGCCTCGAGTGCCTAACGGAGATAGCCATTAGTGTTCTACACAATTAACAGAGCAATAAATGCTTGTAAAAGTAACATTTCAGCTACCACACACCACCTTACATGTAATCCTGCTACTTTCTCTAGAGTCCCAATTACATAACAGAAATCACTTTGTATGTTCCACTATTGAACAATGTGTCTACGTGGCAGCTTTGAGCAGTCAACCTCTAAAGCAATTATTACATGTCATTATTATTGCTGCATTAATCATAAATGTAGAATTGTAAATGGGGTGTAAAATGGCAGTGCGCACCGGTCATATGTTCAGTCTTATACTTATCCCATTTGCTTCAGATATCGGAATTGGAGTCAGACACATCATAATTTTAGACCCATCAGAGGGTTACATACAAAGATGAGGTGGTTGTCTTCTAGGACAGCCAACAACGTATTTATTAAATGGGGATCTACTCTAGGCAAATTGTCTTCATTGATTAGCCATATTCAGATGGCCCCATGGTTGATCTATTTCTGCAGACCGTTGATAATGTGCTAGGATTGCATCGCTGTTGGAAAGTTAGGTATGTAAGGAGATTATACAGCTGGGAATTATGATTTTAGCTTCCAATTTTGTCTTGGTTAGACTAGTCTTAAGGCCCCATAAACACTAGACTAAAGTCAGTCAAACCCATCAATATGTCTTACATTCACAAAAGGTGCACACCTCTTATTTTTATGGCTTCATAAAGACCCTGTATGGGAATATAATGTTCTTTTTGTGAACAATGTTTTTCATTGGCCGGGGTCACACTTGCGAGTGTAATGCGAGAAACTCAGATGAACCTCTCGTATCAATACCCAGCACTGCCGCCAGTACTCAAGACCGGAGTGTGCAGCTGCATGTATTTCTACACAGCTGCACGCTCTGGTCCCAAGTGCCAGCGGCAGTGCCGGGACTTGATGCGAGAGACTCGCACGAGTTTCTCGCTTTGAACTCGCAAGTATGACCCTGGCCATAAAGTGATAATCTGAAGGAGATATTCAGGTGCCTTGGTTCCTGGACCCTTATATTGCTACACCATCGATACAGTATGCCTTGCTAGAAAGGGTCTCTACACTAGACAAATTGACTACATTGACTAGCCCTGTTTAGATTTTTTTGGGGGGGTGTTGACCATGTGCTAGGACCACATTACTGGTGGAAGGGTAGACATGTAAGTACATTATACAGCGGGGGATTGTGAACCTAGACTTCCAATATTGTCTTGAATAAAGTAGTCATTATTAAGACCCCCTTAAATATTGGACTAAAGTAAGCCAAACCCATTGATATCGGTGGGTTCTTCTGACAGTCTAATGTGTATGTAGAGCTACCGATTCTCCGTGTGACAGAAGATCTTAAGGAAGAGTAGGATCCAACAAGTTAGGGTACCGTCACACAGTGGCATTTTTATCGCTACGACGGTACGATTCGTGACATTCTAGCGATATCGTTACGATCTCGCAGTGTCTGACACGCTACTGCGATCAGACACCCTGCTGAGAATCGTACGTCGTAGCACATCGTTTGAAACTTTCTTTCGTCGCTGGATCTCCCGCTGTCATCGCTGGATCGTTGTGTGTGACAGCGATCCAGCGATGCGTTCGCTGGTAACCAGGGTAAACATCGGGTTACTAAGCGCAGGGCCGCGCTTAGTAACCCGATGTTTACCCTGGTTACCAGCGTAAAAGTAAAAAAAAACAAACAGTACATACTGACCATCTGATGTCCGTCAGGTCCCTTGCCATCTGCTTCCCACTCTGTCTGTCTGCCGGCCGGAAAGTGAGAGCAGATCACAGCGGTGACGTCACTGCTGCGCTCTGCTCTCACTGTACGGCTGCACTCAGTCAGAGCAGGAAGCAGACGGCAAGGGACCTGACGGACATCAGATGGTCAGTATGTACTGTTTGTTTTTTTTTACTTTTACGCTGGTAACCACGGTAAACATCGGGTTACTAAGCGCGGCCCTGCGCTTAGTAACCCGATGTTTACCCTGGTTACCAGCGAACCTCGGCATCATTGGTCGCTGGAGAGCGGTCTGTGTGACAGCTCCCCAGCGACCACACAACGACTTACCAACGATCACGGCCAGGTCGTATCGCAGGTCGTGATCGTTGGTAAATCGTATAGTGAGACGGTACCCTTAGATTTCCAACAGTCGACTCTTTTGCTCTCTATGAAATAAGCCACTGATAGAGAAGTCTGGCAGCTGCTCTCGTAGTGGACACCAGAACTTTCAGCTGAATTTTACATCATATTGCTGATTCGGAGGGCACCATTTGACCAACTGCTTTCTAATGTATATGGGAGCTTTTTGTACTGACTGCACAGTAGTAAAGGAAATGAAGGTTTGGCATAGCAGAGATTAAAATGGGCCCTTCATTATATTGCTGGGTTTTACCATCTGAGTCAGAAGGCTATTTGTTTCTCCCATTTTCATGACATTCAAGTTGTTTGGTTCTTGTTTTCTGGCCTGTTTACACAAACTAAATGGAAATGATAGGGGCAGAATGATCATTTGTGCAATGAATTAATTATGCTTGCTATTTGGTTGATTATCAGCATGTTTACCCTGACAGTAAGTTGGGAAACCAATGAATGTCCATTCCATAATTATTGCCACATGCAAAAGGGCCATAACAAACAGATGACCAGAAAATAAGAGGGAGGAGAATAACTCTTGAATTTAAATACATTTGTATTTTATATACATATACTTATATTCAGAAATGTTCTACACTTTTTATGATATCATACTGAGTGACCGGATTTTTGTGCTACCCACAACGCCCAAAACAGATTTTTCTTCTAAGCTTGTCATCTTGTGTGGATGCTATAAACCAACAGGAAACATTACAGAGGCTATTTCTCTAGATTCCCCGGCATAATTTGCTCTTTAATTTGATCTTGACATGCTCATGATCATCATCACGATCTATGAGAGCGCAGGAGAGCGCTGAATGCAGGTTTCATTACCATAAGACATGGCTGGCAGTGCTTAAGATGCCAATACAAGTACTCAGCGCTGTTACAGACATAAGTAAAATACAAACAAAAGAGCCAGGTAATGGTTGAGAAGCCTGACAAATATTTAGAGTTTAGAAGTAAAAAAGAAAACCTCTTTTGTCAAACTGGATGTAAAGAGATGGTAATCTTCTAGGAGACAGAGAAACTGCTGAGCAACAAAAGTGTGGATTTTCTTGTCACATTCCTAAGTGAAACAAGAAGCATACTGTACAAATAAAAAGCAGAACGTGCCCCAACCAAATCTACAATCTCTGGATACAATGAGAATAATGTCATTGTCTGCTAAACCAAATGTGCTATCTTCATGATTGAACTTGTAAATGTGTTAAACTGACAGTGAATGATGATGAAAAATGACTATATACTTCTATGGCGCTATGGTGTGCGCTACAGACATTTAAGAGTTACATTTCATTAGCCAAACACAGCAAAACATACAGTTGCCATGCAATAAAACATAAAGGAAAGTAAGGGACTACTGTATATTTCTCACTGTTAATATTTTAAGCAAAAAAGATAGATACACTTTGGTCCTAGTGAAGTCATGACAACAATGTATGTGACCGCTGCAGCCAATCAGCAGAGTCACTAAACCGAGTGATTAGATGCAGTGGAATGCTGTAGTTGTGATATTACTTCTGCAGACTGCCAACAAAGACCAAGGAAGTGGCAGAGAGGCATCAATGGACCTGAGAAGAGTGAGTTACAGTTTATTTGTTAGCTAAGATGTCGTCAAGCCTATGCTGATAATTCTTTTTCTAGAAAACCCTTTAAGGTCTATCACCATTAGAGTCTTTGTTATAGTGTGCACTAAATTTGAAGACAGGATGCATGCCCTTCTGCTGAATCTGAAACTATCAATCATCCGAGTGCGGTCTGACGTTTTCCAAAGGCTAATAGTAATGAAAGGGCGAGTGCCTTCTGACCAGAGGCAACTCTTGCATGCTGCAATTTTTTTCCTCAAACCACTCGACCACTGAAAAAATTGGACACGTGCACTGCCTCATTGAATATTATTGGACAGAGTGTGATCCAAGGTTTTGACAGATCCCACATAGATGGTAACTATGGTCGTCTGCACCGGCCTTCAGAGCTGCGATTCCCAGAATGGGTGCGCCAAGCACCTACTTTAGGCTGGTCCTATAGGCGCCATCTATTATAGTTAAAGAGAAAAATGTCAAATGTGCAAAAACTTTAGATGGTGACATGCCGTGTATGTTGTAAATATGAAGGGTTATACCGTTCAATTTATTTCAATTTATTTCATATCTATAAACTATTTCTTGCTCCATTTAAAAGTACTTAAAATCAGGATTATAATATAATTTTTTTTTTCTTTTGCAAAAGTTGACAAGTTGATTTCAAGTGTTAATATTCCCATGGCCTTCATTCAGATCTGGTCATGCATCAGAAAATTCTCCGATTAATATTGAAAACAGAAAGTTAATGCGATCTGAGCTGATTGCTTAAATAACGAATTAAAATATTTGCTGCACTAAAAAAAACATTGACAACACTTTCAACAATATGATAGAAACATTCACATATTTTTATGAATTATTCTTAGAAATCAGCAACAAAAATGTGAAAATGGATTGAACCAGGAAGACTCAAGGTCACTAAAATAATTATCTTTTTCACACACTGAAACACAGGTATGGAGCCAAAAATGCAATATTTTCTAGATACAAAGCTTGGAGGTTGTTTGGTGCATACAATAAAAAAGAAAAGATTGCTGAAAGCCGTTGTATGCATAGTAACCACTTACAATAACCAAGTCCTTGACAAGCATTTAGTAGGCCTAGGGTCTTTGGAGAAATATTAACTTCCATTAGGGAAAAATCACTTAAAGCATGTATTAAAAGAACATGTTTAGAAGAGTAACATTAACCCCTTCACCCCCAAGGGTGGTTTGCACGTTATGGACCGGGCCAATTTTTACAATTCTGACCACTGTCCCTTTATGAGGTTATAACTCTGGAACGCTTCAACGGATCCTGGTGATTCTGACATTGTTTTCTCGTGACATATTGTACTTCATGATAGTGGTAAAATTTCTTTGATATTACCTGCGTTTATTTGTGAAAAAAATGGAAATTTGGCGAAAATTTTGAAAATTTCGCAATTTTCCAAATTTGAATTTTTATGCAATTAAATCACAGTGATATGTCACACAAAATACTTAATAAGTAACATTTCCCACATGTCTACTTTACATCAGCACCATTTTGGAACCAACATTTTTTTTTGTTAGGGAGTTATAAGGGTTAAAAGTTGACCAGCAATTTCTCATTTTTACAACACCATTTTTTTTAGGGACCACATCTCATTTGAAGTCATTTTGAGGGGTCTATATGATAGAAAATACCCAAGTGTGACACCATTCTAAAAACTGCACCCCTCAAGGTGCTCAAAACCACATTCAAAAAGTTTATTAACCCTTCAGGTGAATTTTTGGAATGTTTAAATAAAAATGAACATTTAACTTTTTTTCACACAAAATTTACTTCAGCTCCAATTTGTTTTATTTTACCAAGGGTAACAGGAAAAAATGGACCCCAAAAGATGTTATACAATTTGTCCTGAGTACGCCGATACTCCATATGTAGGGGTAAACCACTGTTTGGGCGCATGACAGAGCTCGGAAGCGAAGGAGCGCCATTTGACTTTTCAATGCAAAATTGACTGGAATTGAGATGGGACGCCATGTTGCGTTTGGAGAGCCACTGATGTGCCTAAACATTGAAACCCCCCACAAGTGACACCATTTTGGAAAGTAGACCCCCTAAGGAACTTATCTAGATGTGTGGTGAGCACTTTGACCCACCAAGTGCTTCACAGAAGTTTATAATGCAGAACCGTAAAAATAAAAAATCATATTTTTTCACAAAAATGATCTTTTCACCCCCAATTTTTTATTTTCCCAAGGGTAAGAGAAGAAATTGGACCCCAAAAGTTGTTGTACAATTTGTCCTGAGTACGCTGATACCCCATATGTGGGGGTAAACCACTGTTTGGGCGCATGGGAGAGCTCGGAAGGGAAGAAGCGCCGTTTGACTTTTCACTGCAAAATTGACAGGAATTGAGATGGGACGCCATGTTGCGTTTGGAGAGCCACTGATGTGCCTAAACATTGAAGCCCCCCCACAAGTGACACCATTTTGGAAAGTAGACCCCCTAAGGAACTTATCTAGAGCTGTGGTGAGCACTTTGACCCACCAAGTGCTTCACAGAAGTTTATAATGCAGAGCCGTAAAAATAAAACAAAATTTTTTTCCCACAAAAATTATTTTTTAGCCCCCAGTTTTGTATTTTCCCAAGGGTAACAGGAGAAATTGGACCCCAATTGTTGTTGTCCAATTTGTCTTGAGTACGCTGATAACCCATATGTGGGGGGAAACCACCGTTTGGGCGCATGGGAGGGCTCGGAAGGGATGGAGCGCCATTTGGAATGCAGACTTAGATGGAATGGTCTGCAGGCATCACATTGCGTTTGCAGAGCCCCTAATGTACCTAAACAGTAAAACCCCCACAAGTGACACCATTTTGGAAAGCAGACCACCTAAGGAACTCATCTAGATGTGTTGTGAGAGCTTTGAACCCCCAAGTGTTTCACTACAGTTTATAACGCAGAGCCGTGCAAATAAAAATTATTATTTTTCCACAAAAATTATTTTTTAGCCCCCAGTTTTGTATTTTTCCAAGGGTAACAGGAGAAATTGGACCCTATATATTGTTGTCCAATTTGTCCTGAGTACGCTGATACCTGATATCTGGGGGTGAACCACCATTTGAGCGCATGGCAGAGCTCGGAAGGGAAGGATCATCATTTGCAATGCAGACTTAGATGGATTGGTCTACAGGCGTCACATTGCGTTTGCAGAGCCCCTAATGTACCTAAACAGTATAAACCCACCACAAGTGACCCAATATTGGAAACTAGACCCCCCAAGGAACTTATCTAGTTGTGTTGTGAGAACTTTGAACCCCCAAGCGTTTCACTACAGTTTAGAACGCAGAGCCGTGAAGATAAAAAAAAAAAAAAATTCCCCAAAAAATTATTTTTTAGCCCCCAGTTTTGTATTTTCCCAATGGTAACAGGAGAAATTGGACCCCAAAAGTTGTTGTCCAATTTGTCTTGAGTACGCTGATACCCCATATGTGGGGGGGAACCACCGTTTGGGCGCATGGGAGGGCTCGGAAAGGAAGGAGGGCCATTTGGAACGCAGACTTAGATGGAATGGTCTGCAGGCATCACATTGCGTTTGCAGAGCCCCTAATGTACCTAAACTGTAGAAACCCCCCACAAGTGACACCATTTTGGAAAGTAGAACCCCTAAGGAACTCATCTAGATGCGTTGTGAGAGCTTTGAACCCCCAAGTGTTTCACTACAGTTTATAACGCAGATCCATGCAAATAAATTTATTTTTTTTTCCACAAACATTATTTTTTAGCCCCTAGTTTTGTATTTTCCCAAGGGTAACAGGAGAAATTGGACCCCAAAAGTTGTTCTCCAATGTGTTCCGAGTACGCTGATACCCCATATGTTGGGGTAAACCCCTGTTTGGGCGCACGGGAGAGCTTGGAAGGGAAGAAGCACTGTTTTACTTTTTCAACGCAGAATTGGCTGGAATTAAAATCGGACGCCATGTCACGTTTGGTGAGCCCCTGATGTGCCTAAACAGTGGAAACCCCCCAATTATAACTGTAACCCTAATCCAAACACACCCCTAACCCTAATCCCAACGGTAACCCTAACCACACCTCTAACCCAGACACACCCCTAACCCTAATCCCAACCCTAATCCCAACCGTAAATGTAATCCAAACCCTAACCCTAACTTTAGCCCCAACTCTAGCCCTAACCCTAACCCTAGCCCTAACCCTAATGGGAAAATGGAAATAAATACATTTTTTACATTTTTTTAATTTTTCCCTAACTAAGCGGGTGATGAAGGGGGGTTTGATTTACTTTTATAGCGGGTTATTTAGCGGATTTTTATGATTGGCAGCCATCACACATGAAAGACGCTTTTTATTGCAAAAAATATTTTTAGCGTTACCACATTTTGAGAGCTATAATTTTTCCATATTTGAGACCACAGAGTCATGTGAGGTCTTGTTTTTTGTGGGACGAGTTGACGTTTTTATTGGTAACATGTTCGGGCACGGGATATTTTTTTGATCGCTTTTTATTCCGATTTTTGTGAGGCAGAATGGCCAAAAACCAGCTATTCATGAATTTCTTTTGGGGGAGGCGTTTATACCGTTCCGCGTTTGGTAAAATTGATAAAGCAGTTTTATTCTTCGGGTCAGTACGATTACAGCGATACCTCATTTATATAATTTTTTTTTGTTTTGGCGCTTTTATACGATAAAAGCTATTTTATAGAAAAAATAATTATTATTTTGGCATCGCTTTATTCTGAGGACTATAACTTTTTTATTTTTTCGCACATGATGGTGTATGGTGGCTCGTTTTTTGCGGGACAAGATGACGTTTTCAGCGGTACCATGGTTATTTATATCTGTCTTTTTGATCGCGTGTTATTCCACTTTTTGTTTGGCGGTATGAGAATAAAGCGTTGTTTTTTGCCTTTTTTTTACGGTGTTCACTGAAGGGGTTAACTAGTGATATAGTTTTATAGGTGGGGTCGTTACGGACGTGGCGATACTAAATATGTGTACTTTTATTGTTTGATTTTTTTTATTTAGATAAAGAAATGTATTTATGGGAATAATATTTTTTTTTTATTTATTTATTTAGGAATTTTTTTTTTATTTTTTTTTTTACACATGTGGACATTTTTTTTTTACTTTTTTACTTTGTCCCAGGGGGGGACATTACAGATCATTGATCTGGCAGTGTGCACAGCACTCTGTCAGATCGACGATCTGCTGTGCAGGGCTGCAGGCTTACCAAGTGTCTGCTCTGAGCAGACACTCGGTAAGCCACCTCCCTCCCTGCAGGACCCGGATGCCGCGGCCATCTTGGATCCGGGACCTGCGGCGAGGAGGGAGGTAGGAGACCCTCGGAGCAACGCGATCACATCGCGTTGCTCCGGGGGTCTCAGGGAAGCCCGCAGGGAGCCCCCTCCCTGCGCGATGCTTCCCTATACCGCCGGCACACCGCGATCATGTTTGATCGTGGTGTGCCGGGGGTTAATGTGCCGGGGGCGGTCCGTGACCGCTCCTGGCACATAGTGCCGGATGTCAGCTGCGATAGTCAGCTGACACCCGGCCGCGATCGCGTATGACGTACTATTCCGTCCTTGGGAAGTAGGGCCCACCCCACATGGACGGAATAGTACGTCTAATGACAGAAAGGGGTTAAGCTTCTGAAAATTTCTTATGCATTGCTAGCTACACTGACACATGGTCTATGATATAGCATATAAAATATTGTGACCTTGAGAAAAACTGCATAACTTTGGATCATGTGCAAGATTCTTTATTAGCCACGTGTACAATGGAAAACTAGAAAAAAGGACTTATACACATGGCCATATTATGCCTTGTGACAGGGTCACTGGCCCTGTATGTGAGGGGAGATATGTGTCACGAAGATTGCTGATGTGAAACCCATTTATTTCTCCCCAGCATGCTATGTGCTGAAGGCGCTAACCAGCCATTATAAGGGTCGGGTTTTTAGTGAGTAGGTGAGAAATGGGTGGGATGCCTAATCACCATATCTTCACCTCAAGGGTGTGGCTGGGGAGTTAAATGTGCAGCCACTGTTTTATTTTTCTCTGTGTTGTGTGTTTGGAGAGGAAAGTCTCCAGATGTGGCTCCAAGAGCTGAAGATATATGGTGGTCTGAGCTTTCGAACCCCTCAGAGATAAGGACTTTGCTGTGATTTATCTTTTGTTTTGCAGTTATGCCAGAAAGGCCATGTTTATTTTGTAAAACACTGCACTGCCCAAATAGTTTATGCTGTCTTATATTCAACCAGCAGGCCACTTACCTAAGAAGCATTCCTGTGTTTAGCTCTGTAAGCAGCCAAGTGAGTCATCCCCTCACAACCTCTATACATACTTCAAATTGTACAGTGCCACAATACAGAATTCATAGAGATCCAGAATGTCTTCTATTTTGTTGGGCAATGTTCTGAAGTCTCCTCAAAAGCATTCTTCTAGGATAGAATACTTTGGTAATATGACAGCACAGGGAGAATCAGTATCATGGGACATAGAGTCTGATACATCTAAGTGTTTCTTTTAAAACTTGCAAAATGTTTGCACAATGCAGGCAGAGATTTTCAGTTTTCATGCCAGTTTCAAGCAGCTCCAACAAAATGGCTGGAGTCTGGCGGATACGGGGTTGATGGTACGTGGCTAGGCTGGCTCATCAAATCTATGGAAAGTGCTGGTGTTTCTTATCCAAGGAATATTACTCCAGTTTATGATTGGAGTAAGAGTTCTGGCAAGGCAAATTCAATAAGTAGTGTGAGCCACCTAATAAATTTGGCGCATCTTATTCTTTTATGCCCCTCATTAAAGTGTAATGTACTAAGGAGCCATAGAAATTCTTTGAGCCACTGTATAGCTTTGTCTATGCATGCAAGTCTTAACACTTGCCCTTTATCATCATTTTCTCTTTTATGTTAATTTTAGGGGGATTCTAATTTAGCTGCTTAAAATACAATCCATTCATCCATTCTCATTACAAAGCTCAAAGGCTTCTGGGAGAGACTTTGACTTTCCTTTTCAGTGACCTGTGACACCACCCTATAGTTTGACATGCCCCCTGACAATGCTCAGGTGAAACACATGTGTGGCACCCCAGAGTCCGGTTGCCATGGTGACATTGCCTCTCTGTGAGGGGTGATGTCATGCCTGGAGGCAGGAAGGGGTCCCCATGCCAGGTAATACACAGCATGCATTCCTGCTCCAGACCATAGGGGGAGCTCTAGATCTGACTTCAGGGGAGCTGTTCTCTCTGGTCATGAGGAGGAGTCAGTTAAGTCAGTTGGGCAGTTAGTCTTGGGAGAGCGAAGGGACAGGAATGGAGACAAGGGCTCTGGGTAATTGAAGCTGTATCAGAGCTGACCCCAGAGCGGAGTGCTGACAAAAAGGATGCCAGAGTTGTTATGGTTACCCCAATGACCATGGGAAAAAAATACAAAACGGACTAGCTCTCGGGTGATGGAAACTAAGGTCGACCGTGACCTGAACCTGACCCAACACTTACAGTAGCCGGGGGATGTACCTACGATGCCCTAGACACCACGCGCCAGCCGGAGATCTAACTACCCCTATAAGAGGAACATACAGGCCTGCCTTACCTCCAGTGAGGAACCCCAAAAGATGATAGTAGGCCCCCACAGATATTGACGGTGAGTTCAGAGGAAATGACATACGTAGGATGAACAGCAGATTTAGCACAGTGAGGTCCGCTTACTAGATAGCAGAAGGACAGGAAAGAGTTACTTCACGGTCGACCTAAAAATCACTATTCAAAAACACCATCCAGAAATTACTTTAAACTCCAGTGACAACTCATGCCACTGGAGTAGTAATTTTCTGTCCACAAGAGCTTCCAGCACTGAAGAGTCACATTGCAGATAGCTGGACAAAAATAGCAAAACAAGAAACAAAATTCAACTTAGCTGAACTGGAACTTGAGGCAGGTGAATGCAACAGAATGCTACTAGCACATTGTTGGCCGGCATGTGACTAACAGCCAAGCAGCCTTAAATAGGAAACTCCCCAAGAGGGTGGCGACAGGTAATCAGAGATGGAGGAAGGCACATAAGAGACACTACCATAACAGACCACCGGGGGAGCCCACAAACCGAATTCACAACAGTACCCCCCCCTTAAGGAGGGGGCACCGAACCCTCACCAGAACCACCAGGGCGACCTGGATGAGCACTATGAAATGCACGAACCAAATCGGGAGCATGAACATCGGATGCTGTCACCCAAGAATTATCCTCCTGGCCATAACCTTTCCACTTAACCAGATACTGAAGTTTCCGTCTGGAAACACGGGAGTCCAAGATCTTTTCCACCACATACTCCAATTCACCCTCAACCAACACAGGAGCAGGTGGATCAGCAGAAGGAACAACCGGTACCTCATACCTCCGCAACAATGACCGATGGAAAACATTATGGATATTAAAAGATGCTGGGAGGTCCAAACGAAAGGACACAGGATTAAGAACCTCCAGAATCCTATAAGGGCCGATAAACCGAGGCTTAAACTTAGGAGACGAGACCTTCATAGGAACAAATCGAGAAGACAGCCACACCAGGTCCCCAACACAAAGACGAGGACCAATACGCCGATGACGATTAGTGAACTGTTGAGTCTTCTCCTGGGACAACTTCAGATTGTCCACAACCTGTCCCCAAATCTGATGCATCCTATCAACCACAGCATCCACTCCAGGACAATCCGAAGACTCCAATTGACCGGACGAAAACCGAGGGTGAAACCCTGAATTACAAAAAAATGGAGAAACCAAAGTGGCAGAACTAGCCCGATTGTTAAGGGCAAACTCTGCCAATGGCAAAAAGTCAAGCCAATCATCCTGATCAGCGGACACAAAACACCTCAAGTAAGTCTCCAAGGTCTGATTAGTACGCTCAGTCTGGCCATTAGTCTGAGGATGGAATGCAGACGAAAAAGACAAATCGATACCCATCCTGGCACAGAACGTCCGCCAAAATCTAGACACAAACTGAGTACCCCTGTCAGACACTATATTCTCAGGAATACCATGCAAACGCACCACATTCTGAAAAAATAGAGGAACCAACTCAGAGGAGGAGGGCAATTTGGGTAAAGGTACCAAATGAACCATCTTGGAAAAACGGTCACAAATCACCCAGATGACAGACATCCTACGAGAAACCGGAAGGTCAGAAATAAAGTCCATAGAGATGTGCGTCCAAGGCCTCTTAGGAATAGGCAAGGGCAACAACAACCCACTGGCCCTAGAACAGCAGGGCTTGGCCCGAGCACAAACATCACAAGACTGCACAAACATGCGCACATCTCGAGACAAAGAAGGCCACCAGAAGGACCTAGACACCAAATCCCTGGTGCCAAAAATTCCAGGATGACCTGTCAACGCGGAAGAATGAACCTCCGAGATAACTCTACTGGTCCAATCATCAGGGACAAACAGTCTACCAGGCGGACAGCGATCAGGCCTATCCACCTGAAACTCCTGCAAAGAACGCCGCAGGTCTGGGGAGACAGCTGACAATATCACCCCATCCTTCAGGATGCCGGTAGGTTCGGAATCACCAGGCGAGTCAGGCTCAAAACTCCTAGAGAGGGCATCCGCCTTCACATTCTTGGACCCAGGCAGATATGACACCACAAAGTTAAATCGGGAGAAAAACAACGACCAGCGCGCCTGTCTAGGATTCAGACGCCTGGCCGACTCAAGATAAATTAGATTCTTGTGGTCAGTGAGGACCACCACCTGGTGTCTAGCACCCTCAAGCCAATGACGCCACTCCTCAAACGCCCACTTCATGGCCAGAAGTTCCCGATTTCCCACATCATAATTTCGCTCAGCGGGCGAAAATTTTCGGGAGAAAAACGCACATGGTCTCATTACTGAGCAGTCAGGATCTTTCTGCGACAAAACTGCACCTGCTCCGATCTCCGAAGCATCCACCTCAACCTGGAACGGAAGTAACACATCAGGTTGGCGCAACACAGGAGCGGAAGAAAAGCGGCGCTTAAGCTCTTGAAAGGCCTCCACAGCCGCAGAGGACCAATTAGCAACATCAGCACCCTTTTTGGTCAAATCAGTCAAAGGTTTAGCAATGGCAGAAAAACCCGCTATAAATCGGCGATAGAAATTAGCAAAACCCAAGAACTTTTGCAGACTCTTCAAAGAAGTAGGTTGCATCCAATCACAAATAGCCTGGACCTTGACAGGGTCCATCTCCATAGATGAAGGGGAAAAAATATATCCCAAAAAGGAAATTCTCTGAACTCCAAAACTACACTTTGAGCCCTTTACAAAAAGAGAATTAGCTCGCAAAACCTGAAAAACTCTCCTGACCTGTTGAACGTGAGATTCCCAGTCCTCCGAAAAAACAAGAATATCATCCAAATACACAATCATAAACTTATCCAGATATTCACGGAAAATATCGTGCATAAAGGACTGAAAAACGGAAGGGGCATTTGCGAGACCGAAAGGCATTACCAAATACTCAAAATGGCCTTCAGGCGTATTAAATGCGGTCTTCCACTCATCCCCCTGCTTAATCCGCACCAAATTATACGCACCACGTAGATCGATCTTAGTGAACCACTTAGCCCCCTTTATACGAGCAAACAGATCAGTCAGTAAAGGTAACGGGTACTGGTATTTAACTGTAATCTTATTCAAAAGTCGATAGTCGATACAAGGTCTCAATGAACCATCCTTTTTACCTACAAAGAAAAATCCTGCCCCTAGTGGAGACAACGAGGGGCGAATATGACCCTTTTCCAAGGATTCTCTGATATACTCCCGCATAGCAGTATGTTCAGGTACAGACAAATTAAACAAGCGACCCTTAGGAAACTTACTACCGGGGATCAATTCAATAGCGCAGTCACACTCTCTGTGGGGAGGGAGAGAATCAACTTTAGGCTCTTGAAAGACATCATAAAAATCTGACAGAAATGCTGGGATCTCAGAGGGAGTAGATGAAGAAATAGGAACCAAAGGTGCATCCCCATGAATACCCCGACATCCCCAGCTCAACACAGACATAGATTTCCAGTCCAAGACGGGATTATGAATCTGTAACCATGGTAATCCAAGCACTAAGACATCATGTAGGTTATATAATACAAGGAAACGAATAATCTCCTGATGGTCTGGGGTAAGACGCATAGTCACTTGTGTCCAATATTGTGGTTTATTGCTAGCCAAAGGTGTAGAATCAATACCCTTCAGGGGAATAGAAACTTCCAACGGCTCCAAATCAAACCCACAACGCTTGGCAAAGGACCAATCCATGAGACTCAGAGCGGCGCCAGAATCCACATAAGCATTCACAGTCACAGATGATAAGGTACAAATCAATGTCACGGACAAAAGAAATTTTGACTGCAAGGTACCTGTAGAAAAAGATTTATCAACCTTTTTATCAACCTTATTTATACGTTTAGAGCATGCTGATATAACATGAGCTGGATCTCCACAGTAGAAGCACAATCCATTTTTGCGCCTGTAATTTTGACGTTCGCCTCTAGACAAAACACGATCGCATTGCATATGCTCTAATGCCTTTTCAGAGGTCACCGCCAAATGGTGCACAGGTCTTTGCTCAGAAGACACCGCCATATGGTGCACAGGTTTTTGCTCAGAAGATACCGCCATATGGTGCACAGATTCTTCCTCAGAAGACCCCGCCATATGGTGCACAGATTTGCGCTCCCGCAAACGCCGATCAATCTGGATAGCCAATTTCATGGCATCATTCAGACCTGTAGGCACAGGGAACCCCACCATGACATCCTTCACGGCATCAGAGAGACCATCTCTGAAATTAGCTGCTAAAGCGCACTCATTCCATTTAGTAAGCACCGACCATTTACGGAATTTCTGGCAGTATATCTCAGCTTCATCTTGCCCTTGGGAAAGAGCTATCAAGGCTTTCTCAGCCAAAATCTCCAAATTAGGTTCTTCATAAAGCAACCCCAAAGCCTGAAAAAACGCATCTACATTTAACAACGCAGGATCCCCTGGCGATAATGCAAATGCCCAACTTTGTGGGTCGCCGCGCAGTAGAGAGATAACAATTTTAACTTGTTGAGTCTGATCACCAGCAGAGTGAGATCTCAGAGACAAAAACAATTTGCAATTTTCTCTGAAACTCAAAAACCGGGATCTGTCTCCGGTAAAGTATTCAGGCAGAGGAATCTTAGGTTCAGACATTGGAGCACGTATAACAAAATCTTGTAGGTTCTGTACTTTTGTCGCAAGGTTATTCAAACCCGCAACTAAACTCTGTGGATCCATGTTTCAAATGGGTGTAACCCAAGCATTCAGAGGTTAAGAGGAGAGGAGAAAAAAAAAAGGCTGAAGACTGCAGTTTAAGCAAGGAATACAAATGATCAAACTAAGGTGCACTTTCAAACACAGAAAAAAAAAAAAACCTTTTCTTCTCCTTCCTACTTTAGTGCATATTTTAACACATAAATTTTTTACTGGCCGGCCAAACTGTTATGGTTACCCCAATGACCATGGGAAAAAAATACAAAACGGACTAGCTCTCGGGTGATGGAAACTAAGGTCGACCGTGACCTGAACCTGACCCAACACTTACAGTAGCCGGGGGATGTACCTACGATGCCCTAGACACCACGCGCCAGCCGGAGATCTAACTACCCCTATAAGAGGAACATACAGGCCTGCCTTACCTCCAGTGAGGAACCCCAAAAGATGATAGTAGGCCCCCACAGATATTGACGGTGAGTTCAGAGGAAATGACATACGTAGGATGAACAGCAGATTTAGCACAGTGAGGTCCGCTTACTAGATAGCAGAAGGACAGGAAAGAGTTACTTCACGGTCGACCTAAAAATCACTATTCAAAAACACCATCCAGAAATTACTTTAAACTCCAGTGACAACTCATGCCACTGGAGTAGTAATTTTCTGTCCACAAGAGCTTCCAGCACTGAAGAGTCACATTGCAGATAGCTGGACAAAAATAGCAAAACAAGAAACAAAATTCAACTTAGCTGAACTGGAACTTGAGGCAGGTGAATGCAACAGAATGCTACTAGCACATTGTTGGCCGGCATGTGACTAACAGCCAAGCAGCCTTAAATAGGAAACTCCCCAAGAGGGTGGCGACAGGTAATCAGAGATGGAGGAAGGCACATAAGAGACACTACCATAACAGACCACCGGGGGAGCCCACAAACCGAATTCACAACACAGAGTCCTTGACTATGTGGGGGCTGTACGCCCCGACAGCTGAATCTGGAGGGCAGGGGACTGCAAGCTCCCTGGCCACACCGAACACCCGGAAGCACTGCAGCAGACCAAGAGCCTGGGGCTGCCAGTGAAGAGGCAGTGCCTGTGATAGGCTCATGTTGTCAGCCATACAGGTTAAAACCAACACCCATGAGAGGGACGCAGCTTAGCTATATGCAGCAGGGACGCAAAAAGAGAGTGCAGCAGGAAGGTCCCCAACCCCACCTGGCAGGGTGGACCCCCTCAATGCCTCCTGGCTAGCCGGACTCCTTCTGTCATCTGTAACTGGTAAGCAGATTGCATTTTTTTATCTACCAAGAAGGTAAAGAAAACTGCACTTCTCTGTGTCCCTTACTTATTCTCTGCACCCCAACGTTCACCACCACCTGACTAGCCAAAAATATTTGCCATGGGGCCCTGCTCTACCCAGGGGGAGCTGTACCATCTTTGCTGCATCACCAGCGGCCCCAGTGGACCTGAACCGCAGCATCAGCCTCCCATTGCCGAACACCACGGGAGGCATCATGACTCAATCCCATATAACTATGCCCCATTTTATGACACGGCCAGGGCCACAAAGACGTATTACGGCCCCGTGACCTCCCCCAAAGAACTGTCCGGCCCAGTTCCGAGTACCCCCTGGCCCTGGCAGGCGTGTCACATGTAGGGGCGCCAGGACCACGTCAAACAGTCTTTTTCATCACAAGATGTAAGTGATAATTTATTGTCTACCTTACAGGGGTATTACCATTTTCAAGATCCTATCCCAATATGTAGTAGGTGTAATAATAATAATATTAGGAAATACCTCCAATTAAAAATGTAGTATAGTTTTTCCGATTCTATGTCTCTTTCCTCGTGTGCAGGGCATTGCAGGACCTTTGGTATCCATAGTTATGACTTATATAGTGATAGTTAGTTGGCTAGTTGCTAGTGGTCGTAACCATGGTTACCTAAGGTCATGTGATGCCAGCACATGAGGAGAGAGACATAATCAGAAAAACTATACTACTTTTCTAATTGGAGGCATTTGCTAGTATTATTATTACTACGCCTAATACATAATAGGATAGGATCTTGGAGACAGGGATACCCCTTTAACATTATTTCTACAATTTGATATAGAGAATATAACTCCAAGTAAATCAAACTTCTGTGAAGTCAAACTGTCCACTTTGGAAGCAACACTGACAATCAATTTCACATGCTGTTGTGCAAATGGAATAGACAACAGATGGAAATTATTGGCAATTATCAAGATACACTCAATAAAGGAGTGGTTCTGCAGGTGGGGACCACAGACCACATCTCAGTACCAATGCTTTCTGGCTGATGTTTTGGTTAATTTTGAATGTTGGTTGTGCTTTCACACTCGTGGTAGCATGAGACGGACTCTACAACCCACAGAATTGGCACAGGTAGTGCAGCTCATCCAGGATGGCACATCAATGCGAGCTGTGGCAAGAAGGTTTGCTGTGTCTGTCAGTGTAGTGGCCAGAGGCTGGCGGCACTAACAGAAGACAGGGCAGTACACCAGGAGACGTGGACGGGGCTGTAGGAGGGCAACAACCCAGCAGCAGGAATACCTCAGCCTTTGTGCAAGGAGGAACAGGAATAGCACTGCAAGAGCCCTGCAAAATGACCTCTAGCAGGCCACAAATGTGCATGTGTCTGCACAAATGGTTAGAAACTGACTCCATGAGGATGGCTTGAGTACCCGACATCCACAGATGGGGCTGTGCTCACAGCCCAACACCATGCAGGATGCTTGGCATTTGCCACAGAACACCAGGATTGGCAAATTAGCCACTGGCGCCCTGTGCTCTTCACATATGAAGGCAGGTTCACACTGAGCACATGTGACAGACGTGACAGAGTCTGGAGATGCCGTGGAGAGTGATCTGCTGCCTGCAACATCCTTCAGCATGACCGGATTGGCAGTGGGTCAGTAATGGTGTGGAGTGGCATTTCTTTGGAGGGCCGCACAGCCCTCCATGTGCTCACCAGATGTAGCCTGACTTCCATTAGGTACCGAGCTGAGATCCTCAGACCCCTTGTGAGACCATATGATGATGCGGTTGGCCCTGGGTTCCTCCTATTGTAGGACAATGCCAGACCTCATATGGCTGGAGCGTGTCAGCAGTTCCTGCAAGATGAAGGCATTGAAGCTATGGACTGGCCTGCCTGTTCCACAGACCTGAATCCGATTGAACACATCTGGCACATCATGTCTCGCACCATTCACCAACGTCACATTGCACCACAGACTGTCCAGGAGTTGGCGGATGCTTTGGTCCAGGTCTGGGAGGAGATCCCTCAGGACACCATCTGCCGCCTCATCAGGAGCATGCCCAGGCGTTGTAGGGAGGTCATACAGGCACATGGAGGCAACATACACACAACTGAACATCATTTCCTTGTCTTGAGGCATTTACACTGAAGTTGGATCAGCCTGTAATTTGATTTTACACTTTGACTTTGAGTATCTTTCCAAATCCAGACCTCCATGGAATATTCATTTTGATTTACATTGATAATTTTTATGTTTTATTGTTCTCAACACATTCCACTATGTAATGATTTGAATAAAGATTTGCAACTGAAATATTTCATTCAGTGATATCTAGGATGTGGTATTTTAGTTTTCTCATTATTTTTTTGAGCAGTGTATATAAGCACTGGAAAGCATACTCTGATATTTAACATTAGATATCTTACAGGGTGTTTACTTAATAGTATATGTAGTCCACCATTATGCTACTCTGCTTTTTATCTATAATTATTTTTTGCTTGAATTATTTCAATAAAGGCTATAGTTTTATGAGACTGTAGTGCACCATCCTTAAACATTATTTCTAAACACTTTTTTTGGTAATTACTTTGTATCTCTGTTCTTACTGCACCCACACACTCAAATGATACACCATTTGAAAGGTAAACTTGACCCTTCGGCAAGAAAATAGCCAAACTAACCACACATCTACGTCGTGATCACAAAATACAGTTTAAACATTCATTTTCATAAACCTGCATAAGGAAAAATGACCTGCAGGTGGCACCACACTACCTCAAAGCACACTACCACAAAGCTGCTTACAGACCACAAATAAGTCCTAACATTTGCCATGGGGGCTATCCAGCTTGCCTACTCTTTGCCCAGCCGATTTCAGGCACATTGGAGGATTGCACACTTCACTGCAGATGAGTCACATGTGCAAACACATTTGTAAACATGCACTGCTTTTTCGGTGATTACTTCGCCCCACACGCACAAATAATACACCATTTGAAAGGTAAACTTGCCCCCTTCAGCAAGAAAAGACACAAACAAACCTCACATTCATGATTTGATCAATACATACAGTTTAAACATTCATTTTCAGAAACCTGCAGAAAAAAACAATAACCTGCAAGTGGCACCACAACCTCAAGACATTTTTTTAGACTCTACTTATCAAACCAATTTATTGTATTACCAATCTACATATATAAATACCTCTCTGTTCATCATCTCATTAAATACATTATTTGACCAGCTTGATTTTCCTGAAATTGCCTGCACCCCCGGCAACCAATGTGGGAAAATTTTGCCCTGCCAACTAGTCTATTCTTTATTGCTATTTAGGATACAAACTATGGAATAAAAACAGTGATAGGGAAATTCAGCCAATGTAGCCTTGCTAATATTGAAATGTTCTTGCCATATCTGTTGATAATGGCATGTTATGGAAAGAAATGTATGGAAAACCATTATATTTATGTTTTACATCAAACTTATATATTTTCATTTGTGATGTCCTATTTTTCCTAGTGCCTGTACAAATGTACTGATGTTATCTAAGAATGAATGAGTCAGTGAAGACTTAATAAGAAAGCAGCTGTCTGCCAAAAGGATATGCTGTACAGAAGGACACATTTACTGTATATATTACCTACAGTGCAAGTTGCAACATATGGCTCTCAAGTCATTCTAAAACTACAAAGTGCTAAATTAATTGCTAGTGTTTTTCTGAAAAAAGCAAAGCGATAGATACCTAAGCATGCACTGATACACATGCATGCGCATAAACACAAAAACAATCATACACCTGCTTACATACATGCTCATATGCACAAACAAATACACACTCTTTCTTACAGACATGGGCAGCATGAAGGCTCAGTGATTAACATTGCAGCACTGGGGTCCTGGGTTCAAATCCCATCATAGACCACAGGTGTATCTAGTTTTTCAGCACCAGGGTAATTCAGTTCAGCTCCCCCCTCTTCTGAAGCACATATGCAATTTGGACACTTAGTTTTGTGCCGATGGGCTGCTCTTCCTAATTTTCTCAATGTTCAGTGAAAAATAGAGAACCAGGAAGGAAAGCTAGCTGTTACGTGACCGTAAATATGATTGAACCAGCAAGCAGAGGTGAATCTTGACATGCTACAAGGCTTCATTTTATAATTAAAGGGTGCGTTCAGGTTTGTGATGAAAGTCTGCAGCCATTCTAGGTGACCACAAAATGACTGCAGTCTCCAGCCTCTGCAGCATATCCCCGTATGATGCCCTTAAAAATAAGAGTGTTAATATAATAATCCTGAATAAAAATATCTGCCCTATGCTGAGCCCCTGAATAAATAATTGTCTCTCACTATATTCCCTGCACAAAATATGACCCACACACTGGCCCTCTAATGGTACATGCCCTCCACACTGCCCCTCCTTTCCATACTGGGGCCCCTCTTCACGCTGTTCTCTCCCACTATGTTCTTCCTATAAGGCCCAATCTCTTTACTGTGCCCCCTTATCATATTCCCTATCCTTTACTCACTGTCCCCTCCAGTCTGTGCCCTCACATTGACCCCCTATGCTAACACCCAACTACTTAGTCTATACTCTGTACGTGCCTACTCACATTTTTCTCTCCCCATACTTTCTCCTCACAATATTAAGCTCAATAGATTCCTAACACAGTTCCACCTCCCTACTCATACTGTCTCCTCTCATATCCCCCGCTAATCATACCTTTCTTCACATATTTATCCCCTCTTTCTCCATACTGCCACCTCACACATCCCTATACGGTGTTTGCACTCATCCCCCCACTCACCATACTGCGTGCACACCCATCCCCCACTTACCATACTGTGTCCGCACCCATCCCCCACTCACCATACTATATTTGCACCAATACCCCCAACCCTTTCCATGATGTCTGCATACATTCCCCCACTCATCATATTGTGTCTGCATCCATACGTCCTCATACTGTTTCCTCACACATGCCCCCAACTACCCCAATTGCTCATCATACTGTGTCATAAAATTCCTCCAGCTTCCCCTTCCCCATACTGTGTACACACCCATCCCTACCTTGTTGCCCAAACTGTGTCCTTAAATCCTATTTCTTCTCCTCCCTCTCAAACTGTGTCCTTAAATCCTAATTGTTATCCCCTAACCCCACAAACTGTGTCCTTAATTCCTATTTCTTGTAACCCCACCTCCGTTACAACAAATATTTGGTGTCTTCAGCTCCACTGGAGCACTTACCATGGTTTGTGGCTTTGCGGTGCCGGCGAGAGGCGCAAGTACAATTGATCACTGGGAGGAGGCGCGCTGCATCTTTTGTGAGCCGGCTCTCACTTTGACAGCAGGATCAAAGAAAGGTTGACTTCAAATATGGTGGGTGGCAAAATTCCGCCTTTGGGGAGACACTTTGGATCCCCATGTCAGGTGGCCCGACAGTGACTCCCTGCTAGCTGCACCCAGGGCAGATATCCCCCTGTTTTGCCAAGGACTACATCTGTATGGAGTTTGTATGTTCTTCCCATGTTTGTGTGAGTTTTCTCCAAGTTCCTCATACACGCCAAAGATATATTGATAGGGAATTCAGATTGTGAGCCCCAATGTGGACAGTGATGATGTCTGTAAAGCGCTGAGGAATTAATGGCGTAATATAAGGGAGTAAAATAAATACATACACATACACATGCCAACTCTTGCCTACATATTAGTACATACATACTTGCATACGCTTGGCAATGGATCTCTATTTTTAGTGAAGTCTCTGATTCGGGACTATATTGTTTGTTCTATGAAGATGTAAAATTTTAACCAAATGTGATGGGTTATGCTGGCAAAGTTTGTACAATATGCTTGCCTCCATCAATAAAAAAAATATATAAAATCATATTTACTTCCATAACAAAAATGGATATTGTGACACAGGTGCCAACTGAGATGACATCTACGGTGTGTTATGGTGACACTGTGGCATGCTGCTCATTCATAATGAGTGAGAAATGCAAGTAGAGTAAAGCGCTGTAGCGCACTATGATAATATATCGCTCCAACCGTCATGATGGTGGCTGCTACATCTCTATGCAAAAAATAGGATGCATTTTAAAGCACTGTACAAACCTACCCATTTGTATCTGCAGAAAGACATATTTACACATACGTACCTATACACACACATACTTTATTAGATATATACACTAAATACATGTGTAGACATGCATGCTTACATATCTGAAGTCATATATTTACATACACCCAAGCTTATGTATATACAGCATAAACACACACAGTTGATTATACATGCTTATATATGTAACAGATACACATTCTTACACATACACACCTACTTACGTGCGCACACATTTGCAGACATTTTCAATATTTGGTATTCCAGGCCTATAAACATGCATTAGTTAACAGGAAGCTTCAATCTAAAAAGTGACTTACATCTCTGTCTAAGAAAAATCTCCATTACGGCAGCACTAATTAAAGTGAATGTGCTTTATCAAGTAGATCTTCATCTCACTTTCATTATACTTACTCATCACCACCCATTAGTTGGCAGTGATAAAGTATCTTGTAGGTGTAGAAGGATTATTTTCCCAGTGGTGTCTGAAGGAAGATTTTTTTTGCCTAAAGGAAGATACTGAATTAAACAAGTATCAGCGGGCAGGTTTTTAAAATCCCATTATAAACCCCAAAATGTATTGTTTAGAAATCACTAAGCTTTACTCTAATTCCAACATCGTGAACTAATGAGATCATGATAACATGATACATCTGAGAGCAAAAGTAACAAAGAGAGGAGAGAAGAATGAACGCACTTATATCTGATGTGTACCTATTAAATTGAAGCTCTACTTTGTAACCATTTAATATATTGTACTGGGGAACTGCATTATAAAGCAAGCATGCCTGCACGGGAAGTCGAAGCCTAACATCTATATTTTACTATTCGAACGAAGGTGAGTATATATTTTTTTCTTTTTAAATCTCTTCCCTGTGTTTTTTAACCCCTTAGTAACAGAGCCAATTTGCTGCTTAATGACCAAGTAAATTTTTACAATTCTGACCACTGTCACTTTATGTGGTTATAACTCTGGAATGCTTCAACGGATCCCACTGATTTTGTGATAAATTTTTCATGACATATTGCACTTCATGCTAGTGGTAACATTTCTTCTATATGACCTGCATTTATTTATGAAAAAAATGGAAAAATGGCGAAAAAGTTTGCAATTTTCAAACTTTGCATTTTTATGCCTTTAAATCAAATAGTGGTGTCACACAAAATACTTAATAAATAACATTTCCCACATGTCTACTTTACATCAGCACAATTTTGGAAACAACATTTTTTTTTGTTAGGATATTATAAGGGTTGACCAGCGATTTCTAATTTTTCCAACAAAATTTACAAAACCATTTTTTTTGGGACCACCTCATATTTGAAGTGATTTTGGGGGGTCAAAATAACAGAAAATGCCCAAAAGTGACACCATTCTAAAAACTGCACCCTTCAAAGTGTGGAAAACCACATTCAAGAAGTTTATTAATCCTTAAGGTGCTTCACGAGAACTAAAGCAATGTGGAAGGAAAAAATGATCATTTTACTTTTTTCACAAACATTTTTATTTTGGAACTATTTTTTTTATTTTCACAAGGGTATATGGAGAAAATGGACCATAAAATTTGTTGTGCAATTTCTCCTGAGTATGCCGAAAACCCATATGTGTCAGAAAGCCACTGTTTGGGTGCATGGCAGGGCTCAGAAGGGAGGGAGCACCGTTTGACTTTTTGAACGCAAAAATCATCTGGAATCAATGATGGCGCCACGTCGCGTTTGGAAACCCCCTGATGTACCTAAACAGTGGAAACCCCCCCAAATCTAACTTGAAACCTAACCCCAACACACCCCTAACTCTAATCCCAACCCTAATCACAACCCTATCCCAAACACACCCCTAACCCAAATCCCAACCCTAACCACTACACACCCCTAACCCTAATCCCTACCCTAACCACAACCCTAACCACAACACACCCCTAACTCTAATCCCAACCCTAACCACAAACCTAACCCCATCACACCCCTAACCCTAATCCCAGCCCTAACCATAACCCTAACCACAAACCTAACCCTAGCACACCCCTAACCCTAATCCCAATTCTAACCTTAACCCTAGCCCTAACCCTAGCTCTAACCCTAACTCTAACCTTAGCCCTAACCCTTGCCCTAACTTTAGCCCAACTCACTTTAGCCCAACTCTAACCCACAAGGTTCAGTCCTAGGGCCCCTGATCTTCTCCATTTACACCTTCGGCCTGGGACAGCTCATAGAATCTCATGGCTTTCAGTATCACCTCTATGCTGATGACACACAGATCTATATCTCTGGACCAGATATCATGACTCTACTAACCAGAATGCCTCAATGTTTGTCCACTATTTCATCTTTCTTCTCAGCTAGATTTCTAAAACTTAACATGGACAAAACAGAATTCATCATCTTTCCCCATCTCATGCGACCCCCCAACGGGACCTATCCATTAAAGTAAACGGCTGCCCACTCTCCCTAGTCCCACAAGCTCACTGCCTTGGGGTAATCCTTAACACTGATCTCTCTTTCAAACCACATATAGAAGCACTTTCCACTTCCTGCTGAAAAAATGTTCACGGATCCATACATTCCTAAACCAAAAATCTGCAAAAACCCTAGTCCATGCCCTCATCTCCCGCCTTGACTACTGCAACCTCATGCTCTGTGGCCTCCCCTCGAACACTCTCGCACCCCTCCAATCTATTCTTAACTCTGCTGCCTGAATAATCTACCTGTCCCCCCACTATTCCCTGGCCTCTCCCCTCTGTCAATCCCTTCACTGGCTCCCCATTGCCCAGAGACTCCAGTACAAAACCCTAACCATGACATACAAAGCTAACCACAACCTGTGTCCTCCGTATATCTGTGACCTCATCTCCCGGTACTTACCTGCACGCAACCTCCGATCCTCACAAGATCTCCTTCTCTACTTGCCTCTTATCTCCTCTTCCCACAATCGCATACAATATTTCTCTTGCGCATCACCCCTACTCTACCACAACATATCAGACTATCGTCTACCATTGAAACCTTCAAAAAGAACCTGAAGACCTACCTCTTCCAACAAGCCTACAACCTGCAGTAACCACCGATCAACCAAACTGCTGCATGACCAGTTCTACCCTCACCTACTGTATCCTCACCCATCCCTTGTAGATTGTGAGCTTGTGAGAAACAGACACATCAATGACACACTGATGATAAAAACGTACATATCGATGATACACAGATGGTAAAAATGGACACATCGATGACACACTGATGATAAAAACGGACACATCAATGATACACTGATGATAAAAACGGACACATCGATGATATACTGATGGTAAAAACAGACACATCGATGATACACTAATGATAAAAACGGACATATCGATGACACACTGATGGTAAGAACGGACACATCGATGACACACTGATGGTAAGAACGGACACATCGATGACACACTGATGGTAAAAATGGACACATTGATGATACACTGATGGTAAAACGGACACTGGGACTGTACTGATGCACAACACTGATGACACTGTTACCATTTTATCATGTATGTGTTTAAACACAGATGTCTGAATGAGGCCCAACAAAAAAAATGTATTAAAAGGATTAAAAAGGTCACCTTAGTAAGTTAAATTAGATAAATGTACACTAATGTGAGTGATTATACGGATTGCTGCGCATTTTTCTTGGATCTCCAATAATACAGTTGCCAGCTTTGCCAGGTATATTTCGAGTCAGATAAAAAGTAAGGCTAATCCGATAGACTTCAGATACTTATATTGGCAAAAATAAGTCAGCTTCATTTATGGGCACAATTCATCAAACCATGTAAATAACAAAAATATTTTTTGCCAGAAAACATTAAATAATATGTAAAATCATTAAAAAAGTATGATAGTATATAAAAAAATATATAACTATATTTTTCAAAAAGCAGTGAAAGATAATTATTTTTGATATACACTGCATGCAAGGTTACACATGTATTTATTTCTTTTTGGACCTTTTCCATTTTAACATTGAATAATTATTTGCACCTACAAATGATTTTTTAAATTGTTATGCAGGTAATTCTATCAGATTAACCTAACTTTTTGTAATCTCATGAGGAGTAGGTAGGAGTCATCTATTTAGTCACTTTTTTACAGAATTATTGCAGATTGGAGCTGCTTAATTTATACTCATATTCTGCATCAGTGAAGTTATTTTTCTGAAAATGCCATAATATAAAGATTAATTATAGATTAAAGGGAATATGTAATCTGGTCTTTGCCACGTAATCTGAGAGCAGCATACTATAGAGACAGAGACACTGATTCTAGCAATGTGTCGCTTACTGGCCTGCTTAGTGTAGTTTTGATAAAATCACTCTTTTATTAGTAGAAGACTAACATAAGAAAATGAGTAAGCTTGATGCCAGGTAGTCCACCATATTCATGAGCTCTGAATAGCCCCGTCCCTACCACCAATTGTCAGCTTTCTTTCTAAATTGGTGTGGGCAGGGATATACAGAGCTCAACATTCAGAGAACTGCTAGATCTGCCACAGATAAAACTGGGATTTTATAAACACTACATCCAGCTGCCCAGTAAGTAACACATTGCTGGAATCAGGGTCTCTGCCCCTACATTATGCTGCTCTCAAATGGAGTGACAGATTCTCTTTAAGGTCAAACATATGGCTTCGCTCCTGTGACGTGCAGCTCCGGTGCTGTAATCTCGCGCATGTGCTGTTCAGTCGCCTGGTTATGTGAACCTTATCTGCCCTGCTAAGCACACTGCACAGCAGCAGAGACATGCCGGCGCCTGTGCAGAAGATTGATGAAGACTCTGCCCATAGAAGGGTGAATAAGGTTCATGTAACTGCACGAGTAGACGGCGCATGTGCGGGATTACAGCGCTGCAACTGCACGTCACAGGTCATTGTGATTTGCATAGGAGGGAGGTGCCACTATAATGAAGAGAGGAGGCAGGGATTTCTTCCAGGCACCATACTCCCTGGAGACTGGAAGAAATCATTAACATATAACCAGTGGCGTAACTACAAAGTTATGGGCCCCGGTGCGAACTTCCAAATGGGCCCCCCCCTGCAGCCCTGCCATACAACTCAATGTAACCCCCATAGAATACAACGCAGCCCCCTCATAGTATAACGCAGCCCCTCCATACAGGGGCAGTGAGAAATACATGAGCAAATGGTGACGAGGGGGCACGGGAGAGGGCACAAGGGGGCTAGGGGAGACAGGCACAAGGGTAACATAGGGGGGCTAGGGAGCAAGGAAGACAGGCACAAGGGGACACATAGGGGCTAGGAGACAGGGGAGACGGTTACAAGGGGACTAGTGGGCAAGGGAGACTGACACAAGGGGACAAGGGAGACTGACACAAGGGGACTAGTGGGCAAGGGAGACTGACACAAGGGGCACAGGGGGACTAGTGGACAAGGGAGAAAAGCACAAGGAGACACAGGGACAAGTGGGAAAGGGAGACTGACACACAGAGACTAGTGGGCAAGAGAGACTGACACAAGCACAAGGGGACAAAGGATACAGGCACATGGGGACACATAGGGACTAATGGGCAAGGGAGACTGGCACACGGGGACAAGGGACACAAGCATAAGGGGACAAGGGAGACAGGCTCAAGGGGACACACAGGCCGCTGACCTGCCAGAGCCGCTTGTAGTGGCGACCGCTGCGACTGTGGTAATTACGCCCCTGCCTCACACACACTACAGATATCACACACACACACACACACTATGATATCACACACACACATACTACAGATATCACACACACACACTACAGATATCACACACACATACTACAGATATCTCACACACACACACACACACACACACACTACAATATCATACACACACACACTACAGATATCACACACACACATACTACAGATATCACACACACACACACATGTACATTACAGATATCAGACACACACACCAGATACCAGCTCATATACACAACTCACAATCTCCTCTCTGGTACAGGGGTGGCTGATGTAAATCGGCAGCAGCTCCTCAGCTTCTCCTGACTAAAGCAGCTCTGTCCCGCACCTCCCCCCTGCTCTCACCTTCTGTCCCGGGGCTGCAGAGCAGAAGTTGACAGTCTCACCATGATGACTGGAGCTGCTTCCTGTCTCTCGCGTGCCCCGGCTGCCCCCTCCCCCTAAATACGCCTCGGACTGTTGCCGTGCAGGAGGAATCTCCTGCACTGCAACATGGTGTTGGGTGCCTCTGACCTGCCGGGCCCCTGACCTGCCGGGCCCGGTCGCACTGGCGACCGCTGCGACCGTGGTAGTTACGCCCCTGCATATAACATTAAAACTGCTTTTCTCCACATCTACACCGCAGCTATGAGGCCTTCCAGTAAGACTAATTTAACCATTCTATTACCTCTGTGCCCATAGTAATAGCTTAAATTCGTCCAGGCGGTGACAGATTCCCTTTTAAGTTTATTCCTTTTTCATATTAATGAACCAATTTAGAACAAATTGTGGAATACGGTGGCTCAGTGGTTAGCACTGCAGCATTGAAGCACCGGAGTCCTGGGCAAAAATCCTACCAAGAATAACATCTGCAAGGAGTTTGTATGTTCTCCCCGTGTTTGCGTGGGTTTCCTCCCACAAGCTAAAGAATAATTGATGGGAAATTAGTGTGGTGAGCCCCAATGGGGAAAGTGATGATGATGTCTATAAAACGCTGTGAAACTAATGGCGCTAAATAAGTAAATTAGACAATAGTTCTTCCATTTCGCAAATGGAGCAAAACTTAATAAATGAGGAGCAGCTGAAGGTTTAATTCAATCTGCTCGAAACCTCGTATTTATGGGAACATTCGGTGTTTATATGGTGATAAATTGCTACTACCACATGCACAAACTAGTCCTTATGCTGAAAATATCATCATTTTTGCTTAAGTATTCTTTTTTTCATACTATTATTAAAAAAAAAGAAATGAAATAAATCATAAGTAATGTGTGGCATGTGTACATAAATAAACAGCACTTGTGCTCCTGATTTTTTTTCGTTCCATTGGTTGCCATGTGTAGTGGTGCAGTAATTGTGTGTTTATTAAGATAGCAATAAGACAATCCATCATATGTGGGAGTCAGCACTGGGTTAGGATTTACTGAAACACATACATCATGTACTTGCTGGTGTTTATTGATGCAGCCATCGCTTGAGTCTTATAGCTGTAATGGGCTTGGTCATATATTATGGAGCTCTAGTAATACATGCGTCACCATATGTTGCTTTAGTATGGCAGAAATGAATAATAGCCCCTTAATATAGCATTATAAGGTATACGGCATGACCATATGGCACTGAAGGCCTACAGAGATACAGTAAAGCTCCATAGATACATGAGTGCCGCTTTATGGCTGTGCACAATCAAAAAGATTTGCTCTGCCATGTTCTATCAGGCATCCAGACTGGTCTTGGCAGCCGGACAAGGGCTGTCCTCACTTCTGTGGCCGGCATTAATGACACAGCATCTTAGGAGGTTCTTGCATTTACTGATGGCATGATGTTTTGTGAGCCATGCTCTGTGGAATCATGAATCATGACACTGCATGATTAGTTTACTTTAAAAGTGACCCTAGTGCTGAACTGTGGCTGTAGACAAGAGAACAATGATCTGGTTTGGCTGTCATGGGGGACCAGACTGGATGCCAGATCAAAGCGATAGGAAACCAACAAAAAAAAAACCTCTATTGAAGCTCTTCAAAATGGACTCTGGACACATAAAAATCGGGATGTTGGTAACAAGAACGAGACTTATAGGCTGGCGTCACACTAGCGTATTGCATCCGATGCGAGAGCATCAGATGCGATATGCTAATGACACTCGGCTCCTGCTCGTGTCATGCGTCTGTGCTCTGATTGTCTCGCACAGGGAAGATCGGAGCACAGCTACGGAGGAGGCGGAGAAATGAATTTCTCCATCTCCTCCATTGCTGGGGTGAGCGTATAACGCACATCACTCGGATGATATCTGAGTGATGTGCGCTGTCTCCCTCGCACCCATAGGCTCATATGGGTGCGAGTGAGCCGAGAGTTTTCCTCGGTCCAAGACAGTCGCAGCATGCTGCGATTGTCTCGCACCGAAGAAAAAGGCCGACAAAAAGTCGGCTGCTGGGAGCTGCCCCATATGTTAACATTGGTCCAAGTGCAATGCGATTTTTTATCGCATTGCACTTGGCCGTTTAAAACGCCAGTGTGACGCCGACCTTACTCTGTGATTGGCAGTTCTGCCACTCGCATCAATCTAATTGAACTTTTTGGTCAGCCTACTGCTACCACTAGCCGATGGTCCACGCTTTGAACCCCATATGGGCAAAAACAAACTGTATAAAAAACAGGAGCACCAGCTGACAAAGCAGGAATGCGTTTTTGAAATTGCAAATCAAGACAAGACAGTACTTACACCGTGAGGAATCAGAAAGTGTTCTCGGCTGGGCATTAGAAGGCGCATTGGGAAGAGAGGGGGAATATTGGGATCCATCTTTCCTCACAGAGTAAGTGCTGTCTTGTTTTGGATTGCACATCCAAAAATCCATTCCTGCTTTGTCGGCTGGCGCTCCTGTTTTTCATTAAAGTTCATGGATGATATCATGGAATCATCGAGAATCTTTTTTGCTCAACTTTTCCCTTCCGACTTGACAGTAGATATGAAAAAAGTGTACCTTTCCACACAGTGTCATAATTTTGACTTTATACTCAAGTCAAGAGCAAGAATGAAGCATTTCAAAAAATGTATTAAATACGGAAAGTTTAAAATCTAATATGAATGTTTCCCTGTAAAGCTAGAGAAATGTGACATTATCTATTCTCCATAGTGGGAAGTGTTTGGAGCTCCAAGGAGAGATGAAATCATACTACAGACAGATCTAAGTGCCAAATATAGAGAAATTCCGTGAAGTAGATGGGACACGATATTGCTGATATATAGTGATGAATAATGGTGGTGTGAATTGGTCAAGGTTTCATTGCTGAAAAGCTATAACACAAAAAATAAAGTTATACTACATTTGTAGTCTATTCACATTTGTCCAAATTCACTTTTTACATCTTGGCCTTCACCCTTAAATATTTTCCATTCAGACCAATTTTCAGTCTTTAATCAATCAGCTTCTCTTTTTATGATTTTCATTACCCTTCCAAACCTCTGATTCAGCCACATTTTTATTTCATATTCCTGTAATTTCTAAACTTGACTGCTTCAGCTGTTATTTTCCAGGTTATACTTTTATCCTATTTTATTTTTTACCTAACTGTGGGCAGATTTATAATTTCTTTAGCTACATTTTTTTTGCTCACCTGCAGAATACATATAAATTGTATAGACAAAACTATTGGGATGTCTACACATATCTAACCACCGGAACTTTGATGACATCCCATTCTAAATTCATGGGTATTAATACGGAGTCTCTCCCTCTAACCCAATTCCCTCACCTTTGCAGCTATAATGGCTTCCACTTTTTTGGCAAGGCTTTCTACAAGATTTTGGAGTGTCTGTAGGAATTTTAGCCCATTCATCCAAAAGAGCATTTATGAGGTGTTGGATGAAAGGACCTAGCTCACAATCTCCATTCGAGTTCATCCTAAAGTTGTTCAATGAGGTTAAGGTCAGGTCTCTCTGTACAGGCCAGTCAAACTCGTCCACCCTCAACTCTCCCAACCATGCCTTTATGGGCCTTACTTTGTGTACTGGGGACCAGTCATGGTGGAACAAAAAAAAACCTGTTCCCACAATGTTGGAAGCATTAAATTATTCATAATCTCTTGGTATGCTGAAGCATTAAGATTTCCCTTCATTGGAACCAAGGGTCCTAGGCTAAACCTGTAAAAATAACTCCTCGCTGTCATTCTTCTTCCACCATACTTGCAGTGTAGGTAAATTTCTCCTGGAAATTGTCAAACCCAGACTCATCCATCAGACTGTCAGACAGAGAAGCGAGCACACAATTTGGTTCCATAAGAGAATCACTTAGACTGGATTCATTGATGAGGCAGGTCTAGAACCAATTGCCCTCTGAAATTGTTATGCAGATCTAACTCTTTTGGTACTGCCTAATTGTTATGCACATAAAGATATAACATATATAGATGGAGCTGTTTCCTTGAAATAACGAAGACAGCTCTCTCCTTGGTTCTAGTCAATTGTTTTTGAAAAGTGCCCCCTGAATATGTCTACTAGTTCTGACTGCCCAAGAATAGGAAGAGTCATCAAAAACATTAAGAAAATAAATGGCCAACAACTTTGTCTAATTTATTCATTTTTGTAAAATAGCTTTTAATGAAACCGCTTCTGTCCACTATTTTTATGAAACACTTGCCAGTGTAAATTGACCTTTAGAGGTTTGACCAATTTTTATTGCCATTTTCTTATGCTGCATTATCCATATGTGCAAAAGGGACTACTAGAAGATTTACTGCACTTTTTTTAGCTTTCTATAAACTGAAGGCCAACTATTATCTTGTCAATATGTTCCATCAATAGAAAAAGTTTTATAATTGCTGAGAAGCTAAATCAGAGATGACATTGGAATCAATGGGCTGTCACTGTAATGCATGGGTGTACTGGTGAGAGATGCGCTATGTAGTGACTCTATATTCTGGCTAATATATGACAGCCCTGGATGAGGGACACTCCTCGATAAACTTTGAATACCCTTGCTGTAGTGTCACACACAGGGATTGATTCCTCAAAGCTTTTAGGTGCATAAAAATGTTACAACTTTTATAATTTTCACACTAGTGGTGCTGGGCAGGAGGCAGGGCAGGACGGAATGTGATCACATCCACCCATCCAATTCATCAAAAGTGATGGCATTTCGTGAGCTAGAAATGCTACTCCAGTCAGTGACTGGAGTAGCATTTCTGGAGCAATGTATGGAAGTGGATGTTAGGGTACTGTCACACTCTGCAACTTTCCAACGATCACGACCAGCGATACGTCCTGGCCGTGATCGTTGGAAAGTCGTTGTGTGGTCGCTGGGGAGCTGTCACACAGACAGCTCTCCAGCGACCAACGATGCTGAAGGCCCCGGGTAACCAAGGTAAACATTGGGTTACTAAGCGCAGGGCCGCGCTTAGTAACCCAATGTTTACCCTGGTTACCATCGTAAAAGTAAAAAAAAAAAAACCAGTACATACTCACATTCCGGTGTCCGTCAGGTCCCTCGCAGTCTGCTTCCCGCTCTGACTGAGTGCCGCCGTAAAGTGAAAGCACAGCACAGCGGTGACGTCACCGCTGTGCTCTGCTCTTACTTTACGGCCGGCAGTCAGTCAAAGCGGGAAGCAGACTGCGAGGGATCTGACGGACACCGGAATGTGAGTATGTACTGTTTGTTTGTTTTTTACTTTTACGATGGTAACCAGGGTAAACATCGGGTTACTAAGCGCGCCCCTGCGCTTAGTAACCCGATGTTTACCCTGGTTACAAGCAAACGCATCGTTGGATCGGTGTCACACACACCGATCCATCGATGACAGCGGGAGATCCAGCGACGAAAGAAAGTTCCAAACGATCTGCTATGACGTACGATTCTCAGCAGGGTCCCTGATCGCTGCTGCGTGTCAGACACAGCGATATCGTATGGATATCGCTGGAACGTCACGGATCGTACCGTCGTAGCAACCAAAGTGCCACTGTGAGACAGTACCCTTACTCTGAAAATATGTCAAATTCTCTGCCTTGCGCCACTTAATGAATAACACTGGCATAGTGACCATGTGCTATGTCAGTCTTACTGAATCGGCTCCAACATGAGCCAGTGACAGAAGTAGATCACACAAGACTGAGAAGTATTACCTATAAGTTTCCAAATACTTTTTGTTCAACTACTGGTTGTGGATCAAACACTAAGAAATCAAAAAACTTAAAAACGTCTACGAAAACTGTTGAATTTGAAAGATAAAAAAAAAATGTGTGTAGTGGATATGGAATCAGTTCCTTACCACATTGAGATGATATCTGAAATATGAATACATAGAATACAGAGAAGACAAACACGGGATGAAACAACTTGGACAAATTTAAGAGTTAATTTGTAAAAATCTGAGTGTAAAGGCATCCATACATATTATTATATAGTTTACATACACGGATAATCATAGTTAAGTTTGTTGGGTCATCCTAAGAATAGTTTCACAAATTGACAACCAATGTAGCTATAGTATCCTATTGTCCTATACATGGTCAGCAGGTGCCAGACACTGGCTGTATGATTTCGGCCATTTATGTTTTAATCTGAAACATGGTGACACTTTACTAGGCACCAATTCCCAGTGGCTTCTCTCCATCTCCTTCCAGTGATTCACAGGTCTCTTACTATACACATGCACAGAGAGAGACCTGTCAGTCAAGGGCAGTGGTTGTGAAGATTCCTCTGGGCACCTGTATTTTCGACTAGTCGAGATTGCGGCTTGGTCCCTGGCGACTTTTAATGTATGTTCTTCTTTGAAAAGCTGCAGTGTTTGAGAGTTAGACAATGGCTTTATGATTTTAGCCATATACAGTGGGTACGAAAAGTATTCAGGCCGCCTTAAATTTTTTACTCTTTGTTTCATTGCAGCCGTTTGGTAAATTCAAAAAAGTTCATTTTTTTTCTCATTAATGTACACTCTGCACCTCATCTTGACTCAAAAAACAACAATGTAGTAATTTTTGCAAATTTATTAAAAAAGAAAAACTGAAATATCACATGGTCATAAGTATTCAGACCCTTTGCTCAGTATTGTGTAAAAGTACCCTTTTATTATTATAATTATTATTATACATTTATATAGCTCCATTTATTCCATGGTGCTTTACATGTGAGAAGGGGCAAATATAGACAAGCACAATAAACATGAGCAATGCAAGGCACACACATTTATAGAAGGAGAGAGGACCCTGCCCGCGAGGTCTCACAGTCTACAGGGGATGGGTGAGGATACACTAGGAGAGGGTAGAGGGTAGACCTGGTCATGCGGCGGATAAGCAGACTAAGGATCACTGCAGATTGTAGGCTTGTCGGAAGAAGTGGGTCTTCAGGTTCACCCTTTTGAGCTAGTACAGCCATGAGTTTTCTTGGATTTTTCTTGGGAATGATGCAACAAGTTTATCACACCTGGATTTGGGGATCCTCTGCCATTCTCCCTTGTAGATCCTCTCCAGTTCTGTCAGGTTGGATGGTGAATGTTGGTGGACAGCCATTTTCAGGTCTCTCCAGAGATGCTCAACTGGGTTTATGTCAGGGCTCTGGCCGGGCCAGTCAAGAATGGTCACAGAGTTGTTCTGAAGCCACTCCTTTGTTATTTTAGCTGTGTCTCTCTCTCCTTGACCAGTTCCTTTGACCTCATGATTCTCATTTGGTCTGACATGCACTGTGAGCTGTGAGGTCTTATATAGACAGGTGTGCACCTTTCCAAATCAAGTCCTATCAGTTTAAAGGGAACCTACCACCCCGTTTTTTAAAAATTAGATAAAAATAGTGTGAAATAGGGGCAGAGCTGGGCTTTACATTAGGGCCTTTTCGGTGCCTTTACACCCCCGTTAGGCTGCCCAAATACCTTTGTGAAGTGGCCGTTTTCTGCTGTCACTCAAGTGGGTCAGGTCGGATGGGCGTGGTCACAGCGCTGTTTGTCCCCCAGGATCCTGCTCATCATTACGTTGGTGGCGTAGTGGTGTGCGCATGTCCAAAGAAGATCCACTGCCCAGGAGATGAATAACGGCGCGGTCTTCGCTATTCAGCCGTTTACCGGTGGGCGCGGCCATCTTTCCTGTGGCCGCGCCTGCGCAGATGGAGCGCTCTGCTGCCCGGGACTTCAGGAAAATGGCCGCGGGATTCCGCGCGTGCGCAGATGGAGATCGCGGCGGCCATTTTCCTGAAGTCCCGGGCAGCAGAGCGCTCCATCTGCGCAGGCGCGGCCACAGGAAAGATGGCCGCGCCCACCGGTAAACGGCTGAATAGCGAAGACCGCGCCGTTATTCATCTCCTGGGCAGTGGATCTTCTTTGGACATGCGCACACCACTACGCCACCAACGTAATGATGAGCAGGATCCTGGGGGACAAACAGCGCTGTGACCACGCCCATCCGACCTGACCCACTTGAGTGACAGCAGAAAACGGCCACTTCACAAAGGTATTTGGACAGCCTAACGGGGGTGTAAAGGCACCGAAAAGGCCCTAATGTAAAGCCCAGCTCTGCCCCTATTTCACACTATTTTTATCTAATTTTTAAAAAACGGGGTGGTAGGTTCCCTTTAATTAAACACAGCTGGACTCCAGTGAAGGAGTAGAACCATCCCCATGAAGATCACAAGCAAATGGACAGCATGTGACTTAAATATGAGGGTCTGAGCAAAGGGTCGGAATACTTATGACCATGTGATATTTCAGTTTTTCTTTTTTATTAAATGTGCAAAACTTTCTACATTTCTGTTTTTTCAGTCAAGGTGGGGTGCAGAGTGTACATTAAAGTGAAAAAATGAACTTTTTTTAATTTACCAAATGGCTGCAATGAAGCAAAGAGTGAAAAATGTAAAGGGGTCTGAATACTTTCCGTACCCACTGTATGTTTGATACATGTTGCCAATGGATCAGCCAGTGTATCAGCTGTCAGGTTCCCTTTAAGAAGTCCATTTCACATATAACAAATACTTAGTTACAATAATGCACTGTAGAAAATAAATTATATCACATATTGCAGTTCTACGGTAGTGTGAAAAAGTGCTTGCACCCTTCCTGATTTCCTATTATTTTGCATGTTTGCCACACGTAAATGTTTAGGATCACCAAACAAATGTAAGTATTAGACAATGATAACACAAGTAAACACAAAAATCTATTTTTAGATGACGGTCTTTATTATTAAGGGAAAAAATAAATCCAAACCTACAGGTAACTCTGTAAAAAGTGATTGTTCCCCCCTTAAAACAGAAATTAACTGTGGTTTATTACATCTTTGGGAAGCTGAGTTCAAATTCCCTAGCCATGCGCAGGCCTGATTACTGCCACACCTGTGCTCAATCAAGAAATCACTTAAACAGGACCTGCCTGGTAAACTGAAGTAGACCATAAGTTCCTCAAAAGCCAGACATCACACCGTGATTCAAAGAAATTCTGGAAAAAAAATTAGAAACAAACTAATTGAGATATATCAGTCTTGAAAAGGTTATAAACCATTTCTAAAGGTTTTGGACTCCAGAAAAACACAGTGAGATCCATTATCCACACATGGCAAACACATGGAAAAATGGTTAACCTTCCCAGAAGTGACTGGCCAACAAAAATTACCCCAAGAGCACAATGATGACTCATCCAAGAAGTCACAAAAGACCCCACAACAACATCCAAAGAACTGCAGTCCTCACTTGTCTCAGATAAAGTCAGTGCTAATGACTCCACCATAAGAAAGAGACTGGGCAAAAATGGCCTGCATGACAGAATTCCAAGACAAATATCAATGCTGAGCAATAAGAACATAAGGACTCATCTCAGTTTTGCCAGAAAACATCTTGATGATCCCCAAGATTTTTGGGAGAGTACCCTATGGACTGACGACGCAAAAATTGAACTTTTTGAAAAGTGTATGTCCCATTACATCTGGCGTAGAAGTAACACAGCATTTCAGAAAAGGAACTTCATACCAACAGTAAAGTATGGTTGTGGTAGTGTGATGGTCTGTTTTGCTGCATCAGGGCCTGGAAGACTTGCTGTGGTAAATTAAACCATGAATTCTGCTGTTTACCAAAAAATCCTGAAGGAAAATGTCCGGCCATCTGTTCATGACCTCAAGCTGAAGCACACTTGAGTTATGCAGCAGGGCAATGATCCAAAACACACCAGCAAGTCCACCTCTGAATGGCTGAAGAAAAACAAAATTAAGACTTTGGAGTGGCCTAGTCAAAGTCCTGACCTTAATCTGATTGAGATGCTGTAGAATGACCTTAAAAAGGCGGTTCATGCTAGGAAATCCTCCAATGTGGCTGAATTACAGCAATTCTGCAAAGATGAGTGGGCCAAAATTCCTCCAGAGCGATGTAAAAGACTCATTGCTAGTTATTGCACATACCTGATTGCAGTTGTTGCTGCTAAGGGTGGCCCAACCAGTTATTACATTTAAGGGGCAATCACTTTTTCACATCGGGCCACATAGGTTTGGATTTCTTTATTCCATAATAATAAAGACCTTCATTTAAAGACTCCATTTTGTGTTTACTTGTGTTATGTTTGTCGAATATTTAAATTTGTTTGGTAATATGAAACATCTAAGTGTGACAAACCAGCAAAGGAATAGGAAATCAAGAAGGGGGAAACACATTGTCACACAACTGCATACAGTATGCTTATATTTGGCACCTAGTAAGTCATACATTTTATTTTTTTGCAGAACATTTTCTTTAGTGACATTCGAAAAGTTTTAAAGAACTTCCTTTTTTTTGCAGTCATGTAGGGTTTTATGAAAAGCCAAATATATTTTCTATGATTTTTCGCAATGGTCAAGGTTGATCCTCAGTTGCTAAATTAATAGTGTATAAATATACACGACACATATAAGAACGTACCTTGTCTGGTATATTCATCTGCTTCTCTGTGAACCAGGTCTTTCACCCGGTTTCCATAGAGCAGCCGTGAAGAATCATGATCAAAAGCTTTCAGGGTTTCACTCGAGCTGTACGATTTTTGTGTAGGCACTCTACAGTCATCATTGTCCACCGAAGAATTTGTGTAACGTCTTTCTTTGTCTCGTCGGCTCTTTGTCAAGGAACAATAAGGCCTACGTTCTTTTACATCCATATTAAGTTCATTCTGTGCCCACAACAGTCCAGCTTAGTTGAAAATTGCTTCACACACTTGATTTTGTCTACACAGGAGACACAAAAGCAAATGGTTACTCAATAAAGTAACAAATCCAGTGACCATGCCTGCCATATACAAACTGTTGTGATGTTTTGGGGATTTCGTAGAACATTATTTGCAGCTATATTGAGTTTGACATTATACATAGGGCTTACAATTGGTACATAAAAAGACGCTCCGGGCTTTGTGGGACGATAAAAAAAGAAAATAACAAGCATTGTGGACTGCAACCAATACGTAAAAGTTCAGGAATATAAAAGGTTAAAGACGATATGAGTACATAGACAGAAAAACATATTTTAGGATGGCATGGTGTACATTTGCTGTGTATGACAAGGTTGATGTGTTCTAATTTTTTCTAACGGGATAATTTATAGGTTCTCACTAAGTATAAATATTACTATCTAACATAAGCTTTATATATATTCAGAGAATGCAACGATGAAACTGATCCCAGGAATCAAAGCTCAGGAATTCCACGTATACATAAATCCACAATGGGATCCACTGGTTATATGGATACTTCTTATAATATCATCCCTGAAACCAGATAATAACCTGAGATTATGTTACCTATCTTTATCCATAGATTCCCTCAATGTTGAAAATGATTGAACAGGGCTATATTAACATTAAAATGCTTATAAGCAAATATAAACATTGTGCTTGTGTAAAAAAATCAGTCTTGAGAATGCTTTTTTTCTGATCTTTTGTTTAGATTGCACATTTTTATTTTTATTTCTTTACATGAAAAGCAGAACTAGAGATTTGCTTTACAGCAAACACTTAGAGAAAAATAAGAAAATGACACATAGAGGCAGATTAATCAATACTGGCAGCGTACGCTTGTGTTATGCCAGCCTTGCTGGAGAACAAGGTGCCGACCTCATTGACAGGTACCCACCACAATGAATTTGGCACCTTTTATGAGAGTCATGCACAGGAAATGTTACTCCAATCAGAAGTACAAAATGCTGGCCCTTTTCATGACTTTGAGAGGTGTCCATGTCCATGGCTATGTCCCGCTCGGTTTCTCCCAGCTACACCCATTTTGGCAGAGCTATCATAATCTGCCATATAAACACCAAAAGGCGTGACATTTTGGTGCAACTCTCCATTGTGCAAAAATGTTGTGATATATCATAGCTGTTATGCCACTTTTCTGGTCCCATTGACTTCTATGAGAGGGTCGTGAGCCTCCTCTGTGTAATGTGCCTGGAGATGTTGCTTACGCCGGTCTTGATAATAAGAAGGGCTGGAGTCGGACGCTCCAGAGTCATGAACAGGAGCAAGCCTCTTCATGAATCATGAACATGAGACGAGTAGCGCACACCTTAGTGTGTGTCTCCCCACAAATCCTACTAAAATCCCTGCTAGAGTAAAGGTACCTTCACATGAAGCGACGCTGCAGTGATAGCGACAACGATGCCGATCGCTGCAGCGTCGCTGTTTGGTCGCTGGAGAGCTGTCACACAGACCGCTCTCCAGCGACCAACGATGCAGAGGTCCCCGGGTAACCAGGGTAAACATCGGGTTGCTAAGAGCAGGGCCACGCTTAGTAACCCGATGTTTACCCTGGTTACCAGCGTAAATTGTAAAAAAAACAAACAGTACATACTTACATTCGCGTCCCCCGGCGTCCGCTTCCTGCACTGACTGAGCACCGGCAGTAGCAGGGCACAGCGGTGACGTCACCGCTGTGCTTTCACTTTCACTTTGCGGCGCTCAGTCAGTGTGGGAAGCGGACGCCGGGGGACGCATGTATGTACTGTTTGTTTTTTTTACATTTTACGCTGGTAACCAGGGTAAACATCGGGTTACTAAGCGCGGCCCTGCGCTTAGTAACCCGATGTTTACCCTGGTTACCAGTGTAAAATATCGCTGGTATCGTTGCTTTTGCTGTCAAACACAACGATACACGGCGATCGGATGACCAAATAAAGTTCTGAACTTTATTCAGCGACCAGCGACATCACAGCAGGATCCTGATCGCTGCTGCGTGTCAAACGAAACGATATCGCTAGCCAGGACGCTGCAACGTCACAGATCGCTAGCGATATCGTTACAAAGTCGTTTCGTGTGAAGGTACCTTAAGATTTGTGGCACTGTGAGTGCCGCCACTTATCATGAATTTGATGAACAATAGCCGCTATGCCCCCCCCCGTGCCACTCCAGTTCTACCCACTTTGTCAGAGTTGAGCAAAAATGGCAACAAATGCTAAAAGTCATAAAATTTTAGTGCAGCCTCAAATTGTGACAAAATTATACAACTTTTCAAAGCTTTTTATGCCAGAAAGCTTTGATGAACCGGGCCTTAAGTGTATTGTTCATTTATTTGGAGTGATTAGCAGCCTGTTTACACCAGATAATTATTGGGAATTTTCTAAAAATGCTCATTCATGATAAATCATCTAGTCTGAATGCACCTTAAATCGCTTGGCCACTATTTTATAAATCACGTTCATGTGAACTAACTGCCATAGATGGGCTCTTTTCTACTTTACTTTCCCAAATCTTTCTGTAACCTGAGCCACTTTCCTGTTCATGTGATTTCTGGCTGACAATCCTTTGACTTCCTGTGATGTCACATCAGATTCTCCTTAAATTCTTGCATTTGGAAATTGACATGACATTACAATGATGTGACTTTTCACGCTGTGCGGTGGGTAGCGCTCCATTCTCCAGAGCTCACTGCTTCTGTGCAAGCTGCATGTGTCCATCCTCTCTGACACATTCGCCCCTCCGGAGCTCTCCATTGAAGCTGTACATATACAGCACAGTGTAGTAGGTGTGGAAAAATGCTGCAATGTAAGAATGTTTTTAAAAAATAGAAGAGTTAATATTTTGTTCTTATCAATTAAGAAAATGAAAAGTGAAGAAATAAAAGGGAAATCTAAATCAAATCATGATTTGGTGTGAACACCCTTTACCTTTAAAACTACTTCACAGCATCCAATCTTCTATGTTCACTTGCACACAATTTTTGAAGAAACTCATCAGGGTGGTTGCTACAAACATCTTTAAGAACTACCACAGATCCTCTGGATTGAGAAAATCCTTCTGTCTCTTGTTGTAGTCCCAGACACTCGATGATGTTGATATTAGGGCTCTGTACTAGATATGAGCAGATTACACAAAAGTCTAATTTGCTTGTTCTCAATCTCACCCGTCTGGTGTTTGCTGCAACTTGCCTGCTGCGAATACTGAAACACCCAGGCCTCATCAGAGCTGTAAGTCCCAGGTTAGGAGGGTGCGTGAAAGGTCACAACATTATGATGTCACTACAAGAGCTGGAGGCCCAGACATTTCAGCATTTGTGGTGGGGTTGAGAAAATGTCATGAATATTGAACAGGTGATGGTGAGAAGTGGAGGGGCTGGGGAGGTAAGGTGATATAAGGATTTTTTTAAACATTTTTTTAACCTTTCCATGGCCCTATACAATTCTGAAAAATGGCAACTAGTGGCTACCATTTTGCTGGATTCATTTAGAAATGAGTGACAAAAAATGAATTTTGGAGAATGTGGATTTTTGTAAAGTTCAAGTATAATTCAATTCCACTCAAATATATTTGCTCATATCCACTCAGTAGGGGCCATATCATCACTTCCAGGATTTCTTGATCTTCTTTACACTGAATATAGTTCTTAATGCCATTAGCTGTATGCTTGTGCTCGTTATCCTATTTACCTCCCTTCAAAATCAGAAGATGTCCAGCAGGGCCATCAGCTCAGAACTAACAAAAACCAATGAAAGCCAATTACGCTCAACTACTTTTTGGAGAAAAGTTCTCGTCACAGAAATATTAAGATCAAAAATCACATCTTTGACATGTAAACAAGGCCGAGAGACTTATCATTCTTTGCAGGAACTCATAGGAACTGGATTGCAGAAAAATGGATGGCAGGAGGTGATCTGGACTGATAAGTCAAAATTTGAAATATTTGGCTGCAAGAGAAGGCAGTGTGTTCACCAATGGGCTGGAGAATGGTACAATAATGTGTGCCTGAAAGGCAGCAGTGGAACATGCTAACGTTCCTTGAGGCTGCAATTGAGCAAATGGAGTTAGGAATTTAGTCAAGATTAATGCTAATACTGGCAAATCCATATCCTTCATGTAAGATCATCAAGAAAGCATCTGATTGGCTCCAAATGTATTCTGCAAGAAGACATACAACCAGCCAATGTCATTATGAACTACCTTCAGTATAAAGAAGAACAAGGAGTCCTAGAAGTGATGATTTTGTCCCCACAGAGCCCTGATCTGAACATCATCGAGTCTGCCTGGGTTTATAAAAAGAAACACTATGATTTGCACATAGCTACTTCCACAGATCTGTGCTTAGTTCTCCAAGGTGTTTAGAGTAACTTCTTTGCTTGTCTCCAAATTTATTCTGCAACAAAACTTTCAAAAACAGTGTGCACATGTACCTAGAATTGATGCTTTGAGGCTGTATTGAAAACAATAGTTGGTCACACCAAATAATTATTTAATTTATATTTCTCTCTTGTTTATTCACTTTGCATTTTATTAATTAACCCCAATTTTTTACAATTCTGACCACTGTCCCTTTATGAGGTTATAACTCTGGAACGCTTCAACGGATCCTGGTGATTCTGACACTGTTTTCTCATGACATATTGTCCTTCATGATAGTGGTAAAATTTCTTTGATATGACTTGTGTTTATTTGTGAAAAAAATGGAAATTTGGCAAAAAAAATTAAAATTTCCCAATTTCCCAACTTTGTATTTTTCATGCCCTTAAATCACACAGATATGTCACACAAAGGGGTTCTGAAAGGAGAACCTCAGGCTAACGCGATCACATCACATTGTTCGGAGGGAAGCACGCAGGGATCCCCCTCCCTGCACTATGATTCTCTATGCCTCTGCCAGTACCGGAACACTGCGATCTTGTTTGATCGCAGTGTTCTGGGCAGGGCCGGCGTCAGAACCCGGCGTACCCGGGCAAGTGCCGGGGCCCTGGCGAGACGGGGGGGCCCATTTATGGTAGTACACATGACGTGAGCGTCACTCACTGACTACATGCACATCGCCCGGCGCCGGCGGCGCCTTGGCTGCAGGGGGCACAGACAGTCAGCTCTGTCTGAGCCTGAGGCCGTTTCGCTGGCGCCTGCCTGGTCTGGCGCTGCGCAGCTGCAATAGCAGCGCAATACTCACCTCCGCCGGCCCCCCTCACCAGTCACCATGGATACACAAGAAGACACTTCCGGATCGCTGGGTCATCTCCTCTCCTGTTACATCCGGTCAGCGGGCTCGTCATGCTAGACTCGAGTCGCAAGAAGGAGAGGACAGAGAGAGCGCCACTGAAGCCTTCCACTAGTCTCCACTGCAGTCCAGACTCCAGAATCTATCCGTCCCAGCGTCCACCATCCAGGACATGAAGAGAGGAGGACAGGTCCGGCAGCGCCAAGCAGGAGGAGAAGACGAGCAGCAGCTGCAGCCTGCAGCGAGGATGGTGCACGGTCGGTGCACCCTCTCCTGCTGTGTCCACAACGAGTGAGTGAGTCAGTGACTCGTCTTCAGTGAGGGGGTGAGTGAGGGTCCCGTCCCAACGCTGCGCTTTGCGGGGGGGAGGGAGTGGAATATCAGATGCCTGCTGCTGAGCCTGGCAGTGGCTGGGTCTGCTGAGCCTGCGTGCTGCGTGACACCCTCAAATTAATAAAGCTCATTCAGGAGCAAAATGGGCAGAATTGAAAGCTGCGCGCAGTGCCAGTGATGATGTGGGTGCTGGCTGCACTGCCCTCAGGCCAGGGGTACTGTGCGCTGGACGTGGTTATGGGGGCTCCGTGGCCGCTGTGACGTGATCTGTGTGGGCTCGCGGCTGTGTGTGTTATATACTGCGTGGGCTGCTGTGCGTTATATACTGCGTGGACTGCTGTGCGTTATATACTGCGTGGACTGCTGTGCGTTATATACTGCGTGGACTGCTGTGCGTTATATACTGCGTGGACTGCTGTGCGTTATATACTGCGTGGACTGCTGTGCGTTATATACTGCGTGGACTGCTGTGCGTTATATACTGCGTGGGCTGCTGTGCGTTATATACTGCGTGGGCTGCTGTGCGTTATATACTGCGTGGGCTGCTGTGCGTTATATACTGCGTGGGCTGCTGTGCGTTATATACTGCGTGGGCTGCTGTGCGTTATATACTGCGTGGGCTGTGTGTTTATATACTACGTGGGCTGTGTGTTATATACTGCGTCACAGACTCACCGGCTGTGCGTTATATATAAATGTGGTATGAATGTGTTAAAGGGGGGGGCCCACTGAGACTCGTTCGCCCGGGGCCCTCAAAAACCTGGAGCCGGCCCTGGTTCTGGGGATGAAAGTGCTGGGAGCCATCCGTGACCACTCCTGGCACTTAGTGCCGGGTGTCAGCTGTGAGAATCAGCTGACATCTGGCTCCGATTGGCCGCACATCAACCATGAACACGGCTGATCAGCTTCAACGTACTATCCATGGTCAGATTGGCCCAGCCCACATGGACGGTACGGTACGTCAGATGTGAGAAAGGCGTTAATCAAAAATGAACTATTAACTTGTAGTTTTATACTTTTGAAAGCATTCCTGTAGTACAATATACTGCTAGCTTACAGCACGGCACTATAGCGGATGTGAAGTGTAGTCAGAAAGGAGTTAGGCTACGTGCACACGCTGCGGATTACTCTCTGGATTTTTCCGGACTGATTTTGGTAAATCCGCAGGTAAACCGCACTGCGGATTTCCTGCAGAATTACTGCGGATTTACCGCCATTTTTTTGTGGATTTTGTGCGGATTCCATGTGCAGTTTTACACCTGCGGATTCCTATTATGGAGCAGGTGTAAACCGCTGCGGAATCCACACAAAGAATTGACATGCTGTGGAATAAACAACGCTACGTTTCCGCGTGTTTTTTTCCGCAGCATGTGCACTGCAGATTTTGTTATCCATAGGTTTACATGGTACTGTAAACTCAGGGAAAACTGCGGCGAATCCGCAGCGGCCAATCCGCTGCGGATCCGCAGCAAAATCCGCAACATGTGCACATAGCCTCAAGGATCCTGAAAACCTGATGGCTGTAAATAGCAAAGGTGGAGACAGAATATGAAGCAGAAAAGCATAAAAAAACTCAAAAATTGACAATGGGATCTTTAGGGGGATTGTCTTTGGGCATTTATGGCAAATAACAATGTGTTAGGGTAGTGGACAACCTCTTTAACAATGGGTCATTTTCAGATTTCATAATATTTGTAAGATAAACACTTTGCTAATTGATCCCTTGATTATTAGTAGAAATCAGGATACATTTTCCATAAAATATTGTAGCCAAAGAGAGAAAGAAGGTAAAAGTATTTGTATACATAACCACATTGTAAAAGGTCACTTCTATAATTATGCAAACAGTAATTTAGCTGACACCTATCCATGCGCTCTACATATTGGGAATCATACCCCACACAAATCGTGAAGGAATGTGCCGTATAGTAACACTGAAACAAAATACACTGTGTAATAATAGTAAGAGAAGCCAAGTGCTGCATGTCTTGCTCCATAAGGTGGTGGTAATATGACTGAGATATACTAATATTATGCAAAGGAAATTAAATTTGTCCTTCAAAGTTATGCTTACATCTAAGAATATTCAGAAAATTCAGCAAGTTTTTTTTTACATTTTAAAGATCAGAGTAGACTATAATATAGGAGACTTGAAGTCTCACAGACCCACATACGTCCAATGTGCGCTGTAATCTGCGGCGGGGCCTTCTGATTCCCACATAGTTGCAGGTGGTAGGTGAAATAATCATTGGTCCACAAGCAAAGGAAAAAGGCAATCCGCACCGCTGCACGAACACCCGACCTGAGGGTCAATACCGCTGCTAGCATCCGTGCCTGGGTTCTCGGGTGCCAACCCAGAGAAAAAAACAATGCATGTAGTCCGTACAAAAAAGAATTAGGGTGGCACTCACTGTCCCATCAAGTCCAGTTTATTGAAACACTTAAAGCAACTTTGGCAGGGGAATCACATGTGGAGTACAATGGACGACGGCCATTTCGTGCGACTGCGCTTCTATGGGTCCTGAAGCTCAGTCGCGAGAAACGGCCATCGTCCATTGCACTCCACCTGTGATTCCCCTGCCGAAAATGTTTTAAGTGTTTCATTAAACTGGATTTTATGGGACGGTGAGTGCCACAATAATTTTTTCTTTTTGTACGAAAGAATCATTGGGTGTGCTGGATTTCAATGTCTAGCAGCAGTTTATTCCACTATCCTTTGGAAATAAGGTGATGGTGGAAGAAGAAATAACGGCAACAACAGCTATCTCATGCATATACCCGGCTTTAGACATTATCCCTTCTAAGATTTCCATATCTTTCCAGTGAGCACTAATGCTGTAAAATAAGGTTCCTGTATAAAGTTTTCCGATGTAATTTTTCAGTATGGAAAATAACCTAAATCTAGGTATCTAGGGTGATAAAGTGCAAATTAGAGCAATTTTCCATGAAAAATTCAGCTGGAAATATATAATATGCTATAGATACCTTACACAAGCGAGTTTCTGAATATCATATAATATAAATGATGTTACCAGGTCAGCTGGATGCATATAAAATGAACGTGCCTCTAAGCAGTGAATTCAAGGCAATGGATTTTCTGCACACTTGTAATCATTATTGTTCCGAGTGCACTCTAACTTCAAGACCGACTTGTAACACTTAGCCCAGTAAATAAGTCATGCTTTGCCAATCACAGATATCTACCAAGGCAAGATTAAAAATTAGCCAAACGTTATGAGATATTAATATAAATGCTATGTGCATAGTATGAGCAGCGACTGGTAAAACCTCGCTCTTCTGTTTTGACTTCTTGTCTTAAAGGGGTTATCTGGGACTAATTTCTTTTTTTACTATGATTCACTTCTGAATGTCAGATTGTTATTTCCTTCGGAATATTACACAGTTCTGCAAAGAAAATTTTTTCAAGAGCTGTTTTGGTTATTCCACGTAATCTTTATGTTTTTAAGTGCGCTGAATCCGAAAATGATCTCTGTTTTGTCATAGGACATCATGTTTTCTGATAATTTAAGTAACTGTGTTAAATAAGACAATAGCTCAAAATAAATGAAAATAGACTCATAAAATTAATTTTTTATTACAAATGTTTCATGAAAATCATTTTTTAACTGCAATGAGCTCACTAACACACACTAAAATCGATTCTTCTTCCCTGTGAGGCTTCCCTTGGTACATTAACGCTTGTGAGGAGCATCTGGAATGTCTCTCTGAAGTGTCCAACAGTAGTCTGCCATCATTGTAATGCTCCATCTTCCCTGGTATCTTCTTTCCATCTCTTTAATGTCCTAGTAGAATCATTCACCTTGCTCTTCACTCACAGCTCCCAAATTTTCAGGAAAGTTGTCAAGGTGGGAATGGAGGAAATGCACTTTCAAACTCATCAGGCAACCTGAAGCTTGAAATGCTTTCAGCATTCGTCCGACGATTTTTTTGTAGTCAGGGTCTTCGTTATTTCCTAAAAATTTCTCTACAACCTCTTTAAATGCAAACAACCCTTCTTTTTGAGGATATTCACCACAAATGTAACAGAAACTGTCAGGCAAATTAATACACTTCCGCTGAGCCATAATGATAATTTTGGGAAACACGGTTGAATATAACGAGCTAACACGAACTGAGATGAAACCGTGTGAACAGGCGAGAACCAAGATAAAACAATTGAATCAAGCCCAGGCATGTCAGAGCCTGCTCGTTCAGCTTGCAACATGTTGATGCTGGTTTCATTAGCTCACTCTGAAAGTTCTTTTCTTTGAAAGTTATATTTTGTTGGCATTGTATATCTTCAATGCATTCATGTGAATTAATGAATAGTAATTTCGACTTTCAAAATCCTAAGATAAAAAAATACCAAAAATTTAGAAAAATATACTTAATTTGAAGAGAATTTTGCATTTTGTGGCAAATCCTGACGTCCAGGATTTTTTTCAATATTTTTTTTCGTTTTCAGCACACCAAAATACATGGAAATTAGATGAAAATAATCAAACAGCTTTTTAGTCGCAGACCTGTGTTATTCAGGGAATGTATGGAAGGCCTCATACACATTAGATGGTCATCTGTTTCCACCATGGTGGGTTCAGCAAAGTTTTAACCACTGTTATTGGTGCCTTAAATGGATTTTATAGGTAATTTTTATTTTAAGCTGCACTCTATAACCTAACTGGAATCAGGGGACTCTATGCTAACAAGGACAGCATCAGAGTGCTGCCATAATATATTGCAAAATTTTACGCTTCATTTTTTTGTTCGTTTCATTCTCTACAGGTCCTAATCTTGTCTAAAGATACTAATGATCATGCAAGCGCTGTACAAGCACTGCTCAAGCAGGGGATTTTAGAAATGTAAGGCTAGAGATGGCTAGATTGCAGCACAGTATAAGCTTTTACTATGTAATCTGAAAGCAGCATGATGTAGGGACAGAGACCCTAATTCCAGCAATGTATGACTTACTGGACTGCTTGGAGTAATTTTGATAAAATCACTGATTTCTCTGCTTCAGATCTAGCAGTACTTAGAATGCAGAGCTTTATTTAACCCTGCCCACACCGCTGATTGGCAGATTATTGTGTACACTGTGAGTGGTGGGGTGAGGTTACACAGAGCGGGGGGGACTACCTGGTATGAGACAACTAGTCCTGTAGTGATAATCTCCTGCTGAAAAACACTGAGGCCATGTGCACACGTTCAGTATTTTTCGAGTTTTTTTCGCGTTTTTTCGCTATAAAAACATTATAAAAACGCGAAAAAAACGCGAACATATGCCTCCTATTATTTACAGTGTATTCCGCATTTCTTGTGCAAATGTTGCATTTTTTTCTGCAAAAAAATCGCATAGCGAAAAAAAAAGCAATATGTTCATTAAATTTGCGGAATTGTGGGTTCCGCACACCTAGGAATGCATTGATCTGCTTACTTCCCGCACGGGGCTGTGCCCACCATGCGGGAAGTAAGCAGATTATGTGCGGTTGGTACCCAGGGTGGAGGAGAGGAGACTCTCCTCCACGGACTGGGCACCATATAATTGGTAAAAAAAAGAATTAAAATAAAAAATAGTGATATACTCACCCTCTGATGGCCCCAGAGTCTTCCCGCCTCTCAGCGGTGCATACTGCCGCTTCCGTTCCTATAGATGGTGTGTGTTAAGGACCTGCGATGACGTCGCAGTCTTGTGATTGGTCGTGTGACCGCTCATGTGACCGCTCACGTGACCGCGACGTCATGGAAGGTCCTGCACACACACACCCTCTATAGGAACGGACGCCGCTGAGGAGATCGGCTGTCTGCAGGTGAGTATAACCATTTTTTTATTTTTTTTATTTTTTTTAAACATTCTATCTTTTACTATTGATGCTGCATAGGATCTGTAGCATCGCTTGGAAAACTTTAGCATTCTGCAAGCTAATTTCGCTTGCAAAATGCTAAAAAAACGCAAAAAAACCAGGAAAAAAAATGCAAAAAAAAATGCGGATTTCTTGCAGAAAATTTCCGGTTTTCTTCAGGAAATTTCTGCAAGAAATCCTGACGTGTGCACATACCCTGAATATGCAGTTGTGGTTCTTGTGTAATCAGTGTTAGAAGTTTTCAGTTAATGATATGCCTGTGCTCCGGGGCTGAACTGTAGGCAGAGTCTTATCTTCCTGCTCTAAGCCAGAGAAACCAACCAAAGTCCCGCTCGCAGGCCGCCCTGATGCACAAGCTGTCTCTCTCTCTATGATGAGGAACATGTTTGTGCTTTGGGGCGGCCTGAGGTCAGGTCTTTCCTTGGTTTCTTTGACCTAGAGCACCAAGATAAGACTCTGTCTACAGTCCCACCCAGGACTACGAGAATCTCATTAACTGAAAACTTCTAACACTGATTACACAAGAACCACAAGACTGATTTCTACACCCCAGGTATAATTTTAATCAGTTTAACACCGCCAACCTGACAATGCCTGTAGTTTACTTAGCAAAATACTGCTGACCGATTTGCTTTAAAGCTGAGATAGAGTATGGACATTATGTCTCAAAACAATCACACTAGATGATAAGATAATGTGCTGTAAAGACCCCTAAAAAAGTCACACTGTTGTTAATATCCAACTGATATAGACAAGCCACCACAAACATAAAATGTCTTTGGGAGAAATGAAGACTGGAGTTTCATACACTTTCGACAGTAAGTTGCGCCATATTTATCAAGTCGTGAAGGCTTCTTAATATATTGGCACATGTTTTGGACTGTTTGTGTGGCAGAAGATCTGTTGTAGATTTCAGTTAGCTTTCTGATGAACATAATGATAAATTTATGGTCCGTTCATTTAGCTAAGCTCTGATCACATAAAAAAATAAATATGAGCGATGGCACAAAATGGCAATAAGTCACAAATTTGATGGCTAAAAAAAGAACTGGTCTAGAGGGAATAACATTAATTACAAAGGGAATTTTCCTTTTTAGAATGTCCATACATTTTTCCTGATATTATTCTTAATAATAGTAGTGATAGTAGTATTTGCTTTGCCATTAATTACCATTACTTTCCCTTTATGTATACAAGTCGTGAAGTTCTATTACAATAACTGACATTTTTAAGCAGTGAAAGCTACGGGCAAACTGTTGATCGCGCACAGTGGTATACATTAAGTAATCATTATTTACAGCATATCCATATAAAACCGCCTTTCACTACCAGGAGCCGCTATATAACATATCCCAGGCTTGCGCTAATGATTTTAAACATTATTTTACAGCCATGTCATTAATGCAGTGTTTACGTTCCCAATGTATTCCTTTTAATACATCCACACTGTGCTAAATTTATGTTACACTATTTCACCAGTATTTATTTCATTTACATTCATTTACAAAATATGTCGGACTGTTCTTTAGAAACCACTTAACACGTATTAAATCTTTTAATCGCTGGTTGTTATCCTCCTCCAGATTCAATTGAAAGGCTAATTGCTCAATTTATTGCACACAAATGCACACGTAGCCCCAGGTGTTCTTTACACAAATACCAATGCGGATTTAACCCCTTCGTTACCACGCGCAGCTGCCACGGGGGCATGCTTGCTAACATGACCCATTTAATTTAGTAGTATATCATGAACTGTTCCTATATTTAAGAAATGTTTTCCCAAAGCAATATCATGATGTGAATGAATAGCCTGATTTAAAGAACGAGCGCGGCTATTTGTAGCACATAAACTGTTTGAACGCAAATGTAATCCAATTTTATTAATACAAGCAAAAAATTAAATCTAGCTACGTACTGCTCCCATTTGTAGATGGGATGGCAAATTGCATATGACACATCCACGCTAAATTGACATCAAGACTATACTGTCCCGCACAATATAATCAATTATGCTTCTGATGGCGTGCGCTTAGATTACGGGAGTGTACAAGAGATAGACAGTAATCCCATAAAGATATACAGCTAGGTCAGATGAACCAAATGTAATGACAATCACATCTGACTCTGTAGAATTCCTTGTGCAATTCCCTTTAGATGATAGAAAAAAAAAGAAAACCAAATGGTGTGGACTCATATTGGTAATGGGTTGTGGTTTTTATCCAATAGTGAGATTAGTAAACATGTCAGAGAAACATTGCACTCTGTCAGGGGTTCAGGTTCATTTTCCGGTTTTATTGAGGACAATGATAGAGCGGTCTACATGGGTCCATCAGTGAAATCGTGATGTTAGCATGAACATGGTTTATGGTTTTGCTGTAGTTTCTTGTACTTTGTATAAACAGGAGTGTGACTCCCCCTTTCTGAGCTCAGCATTTTATGTGTATAGCTTGCTGTGGACGGGTGTCTGAACAGCTGCACCTGGGTCCTGCTCTGCGGTTATTCACATTGAGGTCGGTTGACAAAAGTTGAGGTTTTAATACTAGAGTAAGGATAGGACCGTCCCGATGGGTACACAATGTCGCAGTGAGATGGTTTTTATGCTTTTTTTTTATCAAACTAATGTTAACTATGCACCAAATGTTATTTACATGTGCTATTACTATTTACTTACTTAATGTTCATTTTGTTTTTTTTCTTGGGTTCTGTTTTTTAGAGTATAACATGGTTGATCTGGTTGTAAAATCCGCCCATAGGTCATATTTTACATGGCACAACTGAATAAATTTGAGGGCAAGAAAATAGTTAGAAGGCATAATTTGAAAGTAACAGTAGTCATTAACTAAAGATGTAGAATTTCTTAAAATGGCAAGCATAACATGATCAAAGTTGGCTAAAAATGTGCTAACAGGCTGTGCTGCTGGAAGAAACTTCAGAAGGTTTTTATTGTGAAATAAAAACCTTCTGATTAAACCACAGAAAGAGAAGTTGTTTTTTTTTCCAGTGGCTCAGACTGTTTTTTAACATGTTTTTATGTACCATCAAGTTCTTTTGGTAGATTTAATCCCCCAACTACGGAGCAGCTGCTGCTATTCTCAACTCATGCAGTGGTTGTGTCTCACACATCCTCCTGAGGTGAACAGCACCGATGGTCTATCTGCCCGCCTCCATTAGGGTTTTACTCCATGTGTGCACTCTCTTCCCTCTACAGCTTTTACTTCCCTCAAACAAACCACGATAAAGCAAAATATCCTGATGCTGAAGTGTGTAACCTAACTCTACAAGTTCAATGGTTGCACTACCCCTTCAAATTACATTTATTGAAGCTATGATCCCCCAAAAACCTTTTCCAACTAAGGTACATTGTAGTTGATTCTTTTGTTTTGCAGTCATTATCACGTGCTACTTCTAACTTAGAGGGAACTTTTACTTTTTTCTTACATTTTATGCCCAGATAATTGCAAATTCTGTGCAGAAAGTTTCCTTTAATTAACAACTTTATACACAGAATAAATGGGCCCATTCACGAAAATGATTCTGTGGTCCCAACTTACACTTGCACAGAACTTGTACACAGCCAATTTTAATAGTGTTATAAATTTATCATTGCACACATAAGGCAGATCAATAATAGCAGATAAGCTGTAAAATAACTATAATAGACCCTTGTGGCAAGCGATTGGCTACAAAATTTGCTCCTGACAGTTGGTGTCTCATGCACCACCGGAGGATCATTTTTACTCTGGAGGGACAGTCCAGTGCTGCTAGTTCACTCATTTAATAATTTTTGTTTGATCATAAACCAGTAAAATTTTAGGAGGATCATTGGGAATGTTGGAATGTACAATTATCAAAAAATACTAACACTTATAATTGTATTTGCTTACAAGAAAAGTTTCATACAAGCTGCTGTTTCTATTTATTTTTGGGACCTAACACACGAATCGTAAAATCCATCTAATCATTAAAAAAAGGAAGTTTTGATCCACTTTGATCATGGAAGATGAAGTAGTACAAATTATTCTATACTTATCTAAATGCAAACATATTCTACTCTACATCCTATCTTCCATGAAAAGATCCACGTATAAATATTGAAATATTTTAAATCTACTGCAATGGAGTGAAAAGTATTGAATGGAAGTCAAGTGCACACTAAAGGACTGCAGGGTTACTACAGAGGAATCTCAATCCACTTCTAAAATTGCTCCCTTTGAAAATGTGCACACAGTTTTTCCAAGACGTTTTTAAAGGGAATCTATCAGGTGGATTTTGCTATGTAATCTGAAGACAGCATAATGTAGGGCCTGAGACACAGATTTCAGGGATGCCTCTCTTATTAAGCTCCGTAGTTTTGTTTGCTTACAATGATTGTTTTAGCACCAGTAGCTTATCATTGCTGTGACTAGCTGGCCATGTGACCCCTGGTCTGACACGCCCCCTCCTGTGACAGGCAGCTCACTGTCTATGGACATTGCATATAGAGTTTGGTGTGGGCAGGGCAGCTTCCTAAGCTCTGCCTCAACTCTGATTGTGTCAGAACCACTGCACCCAGTAAACTAAGTGATACATTATTGGATTCAGGGTCTCTTTGCCTACATCAGGCTGCTCTCAGATGAGGTAGCAAAAACAAGCTGACAGATCTGTCATGGTTCCCAATGGCAAGGGAACGTAGGAAACATATAAATAACGAACGAGCTCTCGGGTGATGGAAACTCGAGTTGACCGTGAGCTAAATCTACCACACAACTAATAGTAGCCAGGGAGCATACCTACGGCTTCCTAAATGCCACGCGCCAGCCGGAGGACTAACTACGCCTGGTAGAGGAAGAAACAGACCTGGCTTACCTCTAGGGAAATACCCCAAAAGATGATAGCAGCCCCCCACATGTAATAACGGTGAATTAAGAGGAAAAGACATACACAGTATGAAAGTAGATTTAGCAAAGAGAGGTCCACTTACTAGATAGCAGAAGGATACAAAAGAGGACTTCACGGTCAACTGAAAACCCTTTCAAAAACCATCCTGAAATTACTTTAAGACTCCTGTGTCAACTCATGACACAGGAGTGGCAATTTCAGCCCGCAAGAGCTTCCAGCTACAGAGAATTACAAAAACTGCAAACTGGACAAAAGATACAAAACAAAAGGACAAAGTCCACTTAGCTGATCAGCAGACTAGTAGCAGGAACATGCAACCGAAGGCTCTGGTTACAATGATTACCAGCAAGGAAATGACTGGAGAGCAAGGCTAAATAGGAAACTCCCAAACGCTGATGGAAGCAGGTGAACAGAAGCAGCAAAGTGCAAACAAGTCACCAATACCACCAGCAACCACCAGGGGAGCCCAAAAAGCAGATACACAACAGTACCCTCCCCTTAAGGAGGGGGCACCGAACCCTCACAAGAACCGCCAGGGCGATCTGGATGAGCCCTATGAAAGGCACAAACCAAATCCGAGGCATGAACATCAGAGGCAGTTACCCAAGAATTATCTTCCTGACCATAGCCCTTCCATTTAACCAGATATTGAAGTCTCCGTCTGGAAATACGGGAGTCCAAGATCTTTTCTACCACGTATTCCAATTCACCCTCCACCAGCACAGGAGCAGGAGGTTCAGTAGAAGGAACCACCGGCACCTCATATCTCCGCAACAGCGACCGATGGAACACATTATGGATAGCGAAAGATGCCGGGAGGTCCAAACGAAAGGAGACAGGGTTAAGAATCTCCAAAATCCTATAAGGACCGATGAACCGAGGCTTAAATTTAGGAGAAGAAACCCTCATAGGGACAAAACGGGAAGACAACCACACCAAGTCCCCAACACGAAGGTGGGGGCCAACACGACGACGGCGGTTAGCAAACTGCTGAGTCCTCTCCTGGGACAATTCCAAATTATCCACCACTTGTCCCCAAATCTGATGCAACCGATCCACTACCGCATCCACTCCAGGACAATCCGAAGATTCAACCTGACCAGATGAAAAACGCGGATGAAACCCTGAATTGCAAAAGAAAGGAGAAACCAAAGTGGCAGAACTAGCCCGATTATTAAGAGCAAACTCCGCCAACGGCAGAAAGGCAACCCAATCATCCTGATCCGCAGACACAAAACACCTCAAATAAGTCTCCAAAGTTTGATTAGTTCGTTCCGTCTGGCCATTGGTCTGAGGATGGAATGCAGACGAAAAAGACAAATCAATGCCCAACCTGGCACAGACTGCCCGCCAAAATCTAGACACGAACTGGGTACCCCTGTCAGAAACGATGTTTTCCGGAATACCATGCAAGCGAACCACATTTTGAAAAAACAGAGGGACCAACTCAGATGAGGAAGGCAACTTAGGCAATGGCACCAAATGAACCATTTTAGAAAAACGGTCACACACCACCCAGATGACAGACATCTGAGAAACAGGGAGGTCCAAGCACCAAGACATCATGTAAATTGTACAACACAAGGAAGCGAATCACCTCCTGATGGTCTGGAGTCATACGCATAGTCACTTGCGTCCAGAACTGTGGTTTATTACAAGCCAAAGGTGTAGAATCAATACCCTTCAGAGGTATAGGAACTTCCAGAGGCTCTAAATCAAACCCACAGCGCCTGGCAAAGGACCAGTCCATAAGACTCAGAGCGGCGCCAGAGTCCACATAGGCATCCACGGTAATAACTGATAATGAACAAATCAAGGTTACAGACAAAACAAATTTGGACTGTAAAGTGCCAATTGAAATAGACTTGTCAACCTTCCTAGTACGTTTAGAGCATGCCGATATAACATGAGCAGAATCACCACAATAGAAGCATAACCCATTTTTACGCCTATAATTCTGCCGCTCGCTTCTGGACATAATTCTGTCACATTGCATTTTCTCTGGCGTCTCTTCAGAAGATACCGCCAAATGGTGCACGGGTTTGCGCTCCCGCAAACGCTGATCAATCTGAATTGCCATTGTCATGGACTCATTCAGACCTGTAGGCGCAGGGAACCCGACCATAACATCTTTAACGGCATCAGAAAGGCCATCTCTGAATTTTGCCGCTAAGGCGCACTCATTCCACTGAGTAAGCACAGACCATTTACGAAATTTTTGGCAGTATATCTCAGCTGCATCTTGCCCTTGAGATAGGGCTATCAAAGCTTTTTCAGCTTGAATCTCCAAATTAGGTTCCTCATAAAGCAACCCTAAAGCCAGGAAAAACGCATCCACATTGAGCAACGCAGGATCCCCTGGTGCCAATGAAAATGCCCAATTTTGAGGGTCACCTCGCAGCAAAGAAATTACAATCTTAACCTGCTGGACAGGATCTCCTGAGGAGTGAGGTCTGAGAGAAAGGAACAATTTACAATTATATTTGAAATTCAGAAACCGAGATCTATCTCCGGAAAACACCTCTGGTGTAGGGATTTTAGGTTCAGAAATAGGAGTATGCATAGCAAAATCTTGTAAATTTTGAACCTTCGTAGCAAGATTATTTAAACCTGCAGCCAAACTCTGAGGATCCATCATTAAACAGGTGAGCTCAGAGCCATTCAAGGATTATAAGGAGAGAAAGGCAAAGGCAGTAATTAGAGCTGAAATACAACTGATCCAACTATGGAGCAAGCATAGGGAAAAAGAAAAAAAAAAAAAAAAATTTTTACAGACTTCTTTTTTCTCTCCTTTCTTCTGCCAATAAGTTTAACACTGGCCGGTCATACTGTCATGGTTCCCAATGGCAAGGGAACGTAGGAAACATATAAATAACGAACGAGCTCTCGGGTGATGGAAACTCGAGTTGACCGTGAGCTAAATCTACCACACAACTAATAGTAGCCAGGGAGCATACCTACGGCTTCCTAAATGCCACGCGCCAGCCGGAGGACTAACTACGCCTGGTAGAGGAAGAAACAGACCTGGCTTACCTCTAGGGAAATACCCCAAAAGATGATAGCAGCCCCCCACATGTAATAACGGTGAATTAAGAGGAAAAGACATACACAGTATGAAAGTAGATTTAGCAAAGAGAGGTCCACTTACTAGATAGCAGAAGGATACAAAAGAGGACTTCACGGTCAACTGAAAACCCTTTCAAAAACCATCCTGAAATTACTTTAAGACTCCTGTGTCAACTCATGACACAGGAGTGGCAATTTCAGCCCGCAAGAGCTTCCAGCTACAGAGAATTACAAAAACTGTAAACTGGACAAAAGATACAAAACAAAAGGACAAAGTCCACTTAGCTGATCAGCAGACTAGTAGCAGGAACATGCAACCGAAGGCTCTGGTTACAATGATGACCGGCAAGGAAATGACTGGAGAGCAAGGCTAAATAGGAAACTCCCAAACGCTGATGGAAGCAGGTGAACAGAAGCAGCAAAGTGCAAACAAGTCACCAATACCACCAGCAACCACCAGGGGAGCCCAAAAAGCGGATACACAACACAGATCCCTTTAAAGCACAAATTAGCAGGATTTCTCCAAATCTTCCTGTAAATCTCAAAACAGCTCAAAAACTTTATTTCTGCTGTTTTTGCAGAGAAAAATTTGGAGTGTATTCTCTTCAAAATCCTCCAGAAAAAAACTTGCATGAACTTAGCATAGAGACTGTAATTCAAAAAGTTTCTGTACAATCCCTCTGTTCATAAATGGCTGTTCTCAATTTTTTAGGCAATATTTATTTGAAAGCTAAAACGTTGCACATCTGCAGGTATAACATTAATCGTTATACTTTACTGTCATTTTTGGGGTCAATTGAAAAGAGTATTTTTTGTCTGAAATGTATGCAATATTTTTTCAACAGAGCTTCAAAAACATTAGAACCAATGCCCGTACAAAAGTGATATGATATGAAAAACTTCACTGAAAATATATTTTAGAATTAAATTGTTACTTCACTTTTTGTAGGCTCAACTTATTAGATTTTACTAGCCGTAATTTGCAAAATCATGGTAAACATAAGATATCTAGATGACTAGGGTCGGAATTGAGAGAATATTCATGACATACAGTTTTCTGGTTCATTTGTACATTTTCTGAATTTTCAGCCCCAGCCACCTCTGTCTTTTATGCATACCTTGATACCTCATTTAGTCGGTTATTCTTTGTGGATTTCTCATAGTTTCGAAATGCAGTACTGCATTTTATGTTATCATATTTACCATTATTGCTGTAAGAAAGCTACATTAAACTAATTGGTTTCACGCGCATATCTCTGCAGAGACAAATTCCATTCATATAGTAAAATTATAGCACAATTATACATCTCATTTTACGTGCTCTGATTCATCACCGCTGCTTTGCTAAATAATGCAGAGGGTCTGTAAATTAGTTTATTTATTTTAATCCCCTGCATTTTACCTCATTTATGCGCAGAGAGCTGGGTAGTACGTTAAAGAAAAGAGCATTAAGCAAATGGGTTGCTTTCATATTTACATAGGGCTATGTTATATATTGCTGGTTGTGATGGAAGCGCAGTGCAAATAATTAGTCAGGACTTCATATTTTAATAGATTAACCTTTTAGGTAATGCACAAACTTTGCACTATGCGCTGTGTATAATGTACTATATGGATAAAAACATCAACCCTTCCCCTTTAATATCAAGGCAAATTTTAACAATGTTTTTTTTAACGAAGTTCTAGAATTATTTTAAGGTCACTTAAAGAGAACATTTCATGTAAAATAACGCTATTACCTGCAGATGCGGGGTTAATTTTACAGATTGTTAGCATCCTGAACCATTGGCCCACTATAAGATTCCTACTGCTGGGAGGAAATGAACTTTATTCCTGTCAGCTGCATTCTTCTACCAGTTATAGGAGCGCACGGCGCAATTTCAGTCACCGCTGAGTGTAAAGAGAGCGGCGGCTGTAACCGCTCCCATGGCACTGACTGACAGCAGGCTCATCCTTAGCAAGCTCCATCTCCCCCTGCTCCTGTCTACATAGAATTGTATCCATAGCAACTGCCATCTCCTAGCTCCGTAATGGAAAAGTCTGTCTTCACTGAATACAGATTTTACCTCAGAATTGAGAATTCTGATAATGACTGATGAATTCTGGCAGGGAAGAAGCAGATTTCTCTGATAAGATATATCACAAACTTGCTTATTTTCATGTGTACTATTGATTTATGAAATCAAATTTGAAACAATGGTTAAGCTTTAAGATACCTAAAGTCGGCCATACACATAAGATGAAAGAATCTTCAGACCATCCGACAACCCATACACAGAAACACTTGTTCAGCCAAAAGCCTCTGTGTTCTCTGTGAGAAAGCTGTAACCAGACAGGTGTGGGGGCGACTTAGCCTTGGGAGACAATACAATCAGCAGTCTGAAATAAGACCTGCTCAATGGATATCTCCCCCAACAATTAGTTGTCTGGTGCCTTCATAAACTTTAGACTGTTGGCCAAACCCATCGATATGAGCGGTTTTGCTCAATTTTAATCTAGTGTGTATTAGGGTCTTTATGGACCGTTCCTTTAGCTCAGACAGATGAAATGCCCATTAATAAGTGGCAATAAATATATTTAATTGCAACTCTTTTACTTCATTTTACACTGTGGATGTAAAAAGATACAATGGAACTTCAAATTAGTGGTGATCTATCCCTTGTTGGCAATATATACATGGAGAAATAATCTATAACGATTGTTCGGGCAATCCTCCTGCCATGTCAAAGGCATTTAAAAGGAACCTGTCAGGTCTGATCGCATTATTAACCTGCAGTGTTATAAATATGTCCTGCCACAGTACTGATATTGTGGAGAAAATAAACTTTATTTTCCTCAGGAGCGGCCAGCTTTCAGTCATTCAGGCGCGCCTGGAGCAATTACAGTTATTCCTCCCAGCTATGATAACTGTGGCTGTAGGCATGACCCGGCACTGACTGCAGTGCATCATTGTTGAGCCCGCTGTCAGTCAGTGACAGGCTGTGCTTACAGCCACTGTTTTCTGTGCTTTGAGCAATGACTGTATTTGCTTTGGGCACATTGGCATGACTGAAAGCTGACAGCTTCTGGGAGAAATAAAATCCCTTTTCTCCTAGGTGCAGCACTTTCAGTATGGTGGACGGCACCTTTGTAATGCTATTAACCTGCATGCTATTAGCATAATCAGACATGACAAGTTTCTTTTAAGCCTTAAAACATACCAGTGTTCCTCATACCAATCATTCAGATTACAGTTTTTACTGTTTAGTCAGCATTAATTGTTTCCACTTTGTGGGTCTATTTAGAACGTGGCTCTGCAAAGATCCCAGTGTGCTCTGACATCCTACAATTATAAGGGTATGCTGGGTGATTTAATTTTGTGACAGCTAGGGGCCATTAGTATATTTTAAAGGGGTTGTTATGGAGTACACTTTTAATTTATAGGCTTGCACATTGTTTAAAACAATGAACACATTGGTGCCACCATGGTCTTTTTCATAGGCCACATTGGTTACATTATGTCTCCTGAGAACATCAATGCAGCCAATTGCTGACCTCAATGGGTCCATTGTTGGAGATGGCATGAACTGCTGAGCTAAGTGTTAGGGCTAGCGGAACACACCGAGTAAATATAGATTTTATTTTTGGTGTGTTCGCAGCTCGGGGTCCACCGTGCAGGAGGAACCTGCTGCTAGCAAATGATGGCACTATATGGTGATATAAGTGAACTCTGTTACTTCACAGAGTGGCACAGAAAGAAGATGCTGTGTCCGGTTAACGTCACAGGGGAACACAGGTAACTGCTGAGCTGATGGCAGTCAGTGGTCACGCACTCAGAGAAGCACACAAAACACTCCTCTCTGGTGGAACCGGAATTCTAGAGGCTATGAGCCAGCCCTGAATACATTCATACAAAACTCCTCACCGGAGATGCCGGTATTCTAGGGCTTATTTTAACCAAACCCTGTCCACATATAGCCATGACCATAATAGCAAAGCTCATACACATATTGATACTAGCGCATGGCCATGCGGCCATGCAAACCTTTCATAGCTGCAGCAACTTCAGGACCTTCCTAGAGGACCAATGGGAGCTGCTGCAGTACCTGAGCACGTGACCCCTGACCTCCAATGAGAGGTCTTACCTTGGGCATGCTGGGGAAGGGGAAAAGCAGGACTTAGTCCCAGAGACATCTGCTAGCCGCTGACCAGTACTGGCTATAATGGCAGAACCTGGAAGAACAGCAGTAACCAGGCGCAGAGTATCTGCCTGAGCTAGACGCTGGGTACGACGTCTTCGCTGAGCAGGCTCCACTGCAGCTGGAGAAGGATGGGACACCACAGCGGAGATAGTTCGAGATTCCCCCTGTGCAGAGGTGGGAACTCGACACCTAACACTAAGTGATTGGCTGCAGCCAGTAAATAAACATCAGAGCAGTGGTAGGAAGTCAGTGCTGGACCTGGGGAGTATAAGTATCGGTATGTTAATTTGTTAAAAATATGTGCACGTTTTGGATAATAAAAGGGTATTCCTGAGAAACCTCTTTAAAGGGAACCTGTCATGTAAAATAATAATATTAACCTGCAAATATGGAGTTAATCTGCAGAGCTCCATCACAAAGTTTCTTATTTTCATGGAAAAACAACAATTAATTTATTATTCTGCTAATTCTGACCCATTGAGGCGTCAACATCAAACTTTTGCAATGAAAACCACTAAACATATGCATATAAGTTTATTTAATTAGGTCAAAACAACACTTTTCTAGCAGAAATAAATGCTCCTTTTATGAGGAACCTTTGTGGGCAGTTTCCTTTTTTTATCAGGATTAGATGCTGGATCACAGTAGAAAATAGAAACTGGTTTACTGTGTTCTGCATAGAATTAGTTTAATAAATGAAAATGGTGAGAATCTCTCACATTTTACACTAGAATGAACAAAATGTCAAAGAACTTTAGAGGCAAGTGTAATATTTCTACTAATGAATTCCAGCATATATTTATATTTTAAGTGCAGAAATGATATCTTTCTTACTATAATTTTTTTTATATGTATGTGATTTAGCTTTTTTCGCAATATACATATTTAAGTAAAATGTATGCTTAAAATACATATCAATAATTGCAATAAGAAATATATCACATTTCCATGTGGAATATTAATATATACAGTGATTTTACATATAAATCTATAATTTATACATATGAAATAAACATAAAATGAACTGCCTGATGATACTATTAACACTTATTATATATAAGTATATGAATACCCAATGATTTTGTCTGGAGTTTTAAATTTAGCGCAGAAAGTGATTAGTCCAATGATTACTATAATTTTGGCCCCAATCGCATTTTAGGACCATTATGTGTAATGTTTGGACGGCAACCGATTAGCTTTTGAGTTTTGATTTATTTATGAGGATTTTTCTGTACAGAAACAGAAAGTCATTGAGCAATTATACACTTTTTTTTAAAGCAGGTGTACAATGCAATATGCAATGATAGCGAATGATTAAACCATCTGTGTGCTTACTTTGCTTTCTAAGAAAGATGTAGCAGAAAAAATGGATAGCTTATGTTAAGGGCTGAACACGGCTTCCTTCCACCCCGCTGCTTGAACCAATGGGTTAAACACTGCTGTGACCTTAGCGTCTTGTGATTCCTTGTCTTTGTTCCCCCAGCGCGCTTTGGCTCGATGATTAGTTGGAGCAGGTGTGCACAAGCAATATGGAGTCAGCACAAACCTATCTGTTTAGAGGATACAGTAAATGGCAATAGTGGCTGAGTTTCAATAAACGCATTGCCTCAGAGCTCCAGGGAGAGGGATTTGCGCATGGACTAGAAGAAAATATACCCCCTTTCTCCCCAAAGTGGGCTCTTTCATATGCATCACGCCGAGCTCTCATTGCGAATTATAATAAAATTAGCAGTTTGCCCTGATTTTAATGCCAGCTGCTACCTGACAGTAACAACCTAGGGAAAGCACTGATTAACTCGCACTCTATTTACTGTATTTCCTATTTCATAGTTGTGGCCCGTAAAGAATTAATTAAATCATAATGACAATTTCGACTCATGTTCATGAATTGAAAGAACCATTGTAAATGTTGTCATGAGGTTGTTTGTTACCGTTGAATTTAATAACAAAGAGTCTGTCAATGTAACTTGTTTTCCCTCTATCTCTGCCTATCTATGGCCCTATGAAGCCAGAGCTATCTATCAAAGAAGTTAGAGTTGGAGAAAACAAGAAGGTGGGAAGGTGTATATAAATGATAGGCCCTGCCTTGAAGCACCGAGCGGCGGCACTTAGTTTGAACATTCATTCTGTGCTGACAGAGTCGCTTTAAGTAAAGACATTTGGGCAATAGTAAGCAGAGTTAGGGATTGAGAAGAAGGAGCTGAATCTTTAGTGGATTTGTATTATCTTATTAAATGGTTAAAGTATGCAAAATGCCTGTAAAAAACAAACAACTTTGCAATTTATTCCATATCATTAAAAATCCTCTCCGTTTTGAAGAAGAGGGATGTTATAATTTAGCCTAGTTTAGTGGCCACCTCTGCAGTCTCAGAGTTTCCGGTTTAGAATTTGCAAGTGCTGCTCTGATTCTGGCTGGATTGGTGGATCTGGACATCTTTAGTGTACATGTGCTTCTCTATGATGCAGAGACAAAACTGCCTCTGCTTGAAGCAGCGGAGAGCGCTCAGTTTGCACCAGCAGCTCAACTATGGTGGTCTGTCAATCTTCAGTAGATCAGTACCAAAACAGCAAGCAACTGGCCGGAAGGTGAGATAAAAAGGGAGGACATGAGAACACTCTTTTAAAACGGTTGTCAAATGAAAATAATTTATCACTTGTCCCCAGGTAATGTGATATCTTATAGATCTGTGGGAGGACTGACCACGATGACCTACATCAATAAGAAGAACAAGGTATTTTTATCCTTAGAATGAAGGGACAGTGCAGATATTCGACCGTCACACCTTTCATTCTCTATAGGACTCCTGGAAAAAGACAAATGCAGCACATGGCTGCCCCATATAGAATAAATGGACTGATGCTCAGACAGGCTCACTACTGCTGTATTTTAAAGGGGATAAAAGTGCCCGATTCTGCTGATCGGTGCGGGTCCCAGAGGTCAGATCACCAGCGATCTATGAATTATCATGTATCACATGGATGGGTGATAGCTTATCTTAAAAACCCTGTAACTATGAGTCTCAAGAAGACACTCCAATTCTGAAAATATTAAATAAAAGCTTTAAAAGAGGATCTATCACATTTTTTGGTGATTGCTGGTCCAGCTTCATGTAAAAACAGGTTGCCTTCATGAAACAACCATTTAAATACCTAATTACCATGTAGGTATTTAAGGAAAAAAAATATAGTAAAACCAAAGTGTTGCCTGTTTTTAAAATTCATATTTTGCCTTGCCAAAATTTTTAAAATGTTATCAAGATAGCTAAAAGCTTCTTAATTAGTTGAACATTGATGCTCTTTTTGCAAAGCAACGATTTCCACTGAAAAGTCAAACACAATAAAATTTTCACAATTTTCATATTGCAAAATGAAATAATTTTTACCCAGTTGTAGACTAATACCTGCTGTGGGTGTCCTATTTATTCTGGAATGCATCTCTGCCCTTTTCTATTCATCTTGTTTTGTCTTTTATTAATTGATTCCAAAGTGAAATCTGTCCTTGGCCCATTTGTAGGGGACATTGGTCCAAGAAAAAAGCAGTGGGAATTGTAGCCTTCTGCAGAGAATATATGCTGCAATGTATCGTTTCATAAGCACCAGACACAATGATCTGGACATTGTTCATTGTAGTACACTTAATATTATAAATACATTTAATACTTTGAGAGTGAAAACAATCACTTTTGATCTTGGGAACAGAGGGATAGGGAGAAAAGGTGGGCAAAAACATTGTGACCTTGGGTCATGTCCTTTTATGTATTGAGGATTTAATGGCTGGTGCCTCATTATTACTGACAAGGATTTAACTTGGTTTTGCATGAGAGTGGCACTGTAAAAGCTTTCATCTCTGCCACCGAAGAGGGAAATAGGTTTTCTGAAGGAGAAGAGTCCTGGCTCTGGAGAGAAAGGGGAAGAAAACAGAAGGGCACATGACAAAGCTGGAAGAATATTATTTTCCATTATCTCCTGGTTCAGAGGTTTATAGGGGCACACATGATATACAGCATGGTGCATATTTGAACTGTGTAATCTAACTTTATACCACCTATTAGTTAGAAAATTCAAAGTTTGGCTAATTTTTCATCCATGGGTTTCACACTAGGCAATGACAATTTTTGTCAAGCCATATCCCCTTGATAGACAAGGAGAACAAAACATCAACATACATAATAAATATAATGGTAAGTCATGAAAGATGGTTTTGTGATACATAATAATAATAATATTAATAATAATTTTATTTATATAGCGCCAACATATTCCGCAGCGCTTTACAACTTATAGAGGGGACTTGTGCAGACAATAGACATTACAGCATAACAGAAATCACAGTTCAAAACAGATACCAGGAGGAATGAGGGCCCTGCTCGCAAGCTTACAAACTATGAGGAAAAGGGGAGACACGAGAGGTGGATGGTAAGAATTGCTTTCGTTGTTCGGACCAGCCATAGTGTAAGGCTCGGGTGTTCATGTAAAGCTGCATGAACCAGTTAACTGCCCAAGTATGTAGCAGTACAGACACAGAGGGCTATTAACTGCATAAAGTGTATGAGAACATGATGCGAGGAACCTGATTATGCTTTTTTTTTTTTTTTAAATAGGCCACACAGGGATAGTTAGGTTAATGCGTTGAGGCAGTAGGCCAGTCTGAACAAATGCGTTTTTAGGGCATGCTTAAAACTGTGGGGATTGGGGATTAATTGTATTAACCTGGGTAGTGCATTCCAAAGAATTGGCGCAGCACGTGTAAAGTCTTGGAGATGGGAATGGGAGGTTCTGATTATTGAGGATGCTAACCTGAGGTCATTAGCGGAGCGGAGGGCACGGGTAGGGTGGTAGATACAGATTGTTTTAGAATTTTGGCACAGCTAGCTTGATAAATCTTTCTATGATGTTAGAATTTTGTAGAAAGAGGTTTTGGCATGTCCCACTGCATGCCATGTTGTGGTGGTATAATGTCCTTTATGAGGACATCATATGCCGGTACATGGGGTGCCTAAGGATTCATGATACAATTCTGTAGAATCATCAGAGAATGATCACATGGCACCCTGTAAGGAAGGTTCTGGCATTGAAGTAGGATCCCAATAAGATAGAAAGAACTTGGCACTCAATTATCACTTTTGAATTAGAAGAGTTTCTTGTGACCTTCAATATCTATATTAGAGAAACAAACTACAGTGTATACATACATATATTAAGTCTACATTTTCTATGAGACCAATGTAATCTATCTCATAAGATGCTCACTGTGTATTCCCTAGCTCAAAGAGCAGAAAGTGAGCACAATCAAGAAAGAAAAAAAGAGAAAGAGAAAGCATAAGGAGAAAGAAAAAGAAGGGGAGATTGACATAGAGTGAGAGCACATAAGGGAATATGAGAGAACGGAAAAGCAAGTAGGAGATATATGGGTATAATACACTCAGACACACAGCACATAATACCTAAACATCCTCAGCATAAAAATGCATAATCATTGGTAGGTATAAATTAGGGTGCAAACAGCTGTATAAATCTGAGTGAGATGAGAAAGCAGTGCATGGATTGGCCAGCGGCTCTCCCAACCCGAGTGTAACAACTATCATGCTCACGTTGGGAGAGCCGTCGGCTAGTCCGTGCACCGTGTCTCAATCTGGCCCCAATTTATACGGCCATCTAACTGCGCCTTTATAGTAATACATTGGCAATAATCTAATTCCTTTTATGTGCTCTCTCTTTCCTCACATGTTGTCTCTTTCACTCTAGGGAACATACACTGAGAATTTAATGAGATAGTTAGAACATCATTTTCATTGTATATACTGACAATACATGAATGTATGATTGTTTTATTTATGCTTACTTATACAGCACCATCATATTCTGCAGCGCTCTATAGACATCATCATCGCTGTTCCCATTGGGATTCACAATCTAAGTTCCCTATCATTATGTCTTGAAGTGTGGGAGGAAATCATGGAACCTGGAGCAAAACCCTGGGAAACAGATGTTGCACTTGGTCGAATTTGAAGCCAGGACTCCCGTGTTCCAAAGTAACAGTGTTGTCCACTGAGCCACCGTGCTGCCCATAATACTGAACACTATTGTTTATCTCTCTGATATAAATGTCTGATGGAGGTCATGTGAGATGACTAAATGTCACATCTTTTATCTTTGGGTTGTGTAACAATAAACTAATCTAACTCATGAGTGATAATTCCGTTCCAAACTCTTTCCATAATCCTGTTGAATCTCCACCTGTCATTGCCATTTTACAATAATGTTTTGAGATTTAAATAAAAGAACCATTCAAAGATATTGGAACACTAGGGATGATCCTTTTAAATGAACAATATAAGATTTCAAAAAATACATTTTATAGGGATTTCCTTTATGGAAAATCGCTACGTGCTAGAAGGGTGCTTTGACAATAAGAGTTCCAGGTAAGACAAAGTAACAATAGATTAATTGTAGTCACTTTCAATAAACCTATGAAAATATTTCATTGACTTTTCCAATGACTTCTGATTCACCCTAACATTTTTTTAACATTTCCAGTGTCCAGGAGAATACCTTTTGTCATCCCATTTGCGAATAAATGCTCTGTAAAATCTATAATTAACACATTCAGTACTCAACAGAACGGGTTAGCCCAAAGAAACATCAAAGCAAGCCAATGAACTATGAACATACATATGCACTGTAGGGGTTTCTATTCTAAGGAAAGGAAGCAATTTAGTACATCTTTCCTCAATGCTGTTAGTGCAGTAGGTTACATCGCCAATGAATCCTTTCAACTTTTGAAATCCTCAGCGCATCCAAATGACCTCCCGGTCACCCAATTTCAAAAGTGTTTTACATTTCCCCCAAATTTTATTCCTTAACATGAGAGCAACGTCCCAGAGGGAGTTACTAGAGGGCAACGATGAACACAGAGTGTCCTTTTCCCTTCACTACGCCTTGTAAAAGCTCACACGAAATAACAAGTACAACACAAAAGCCCAGAGGGAAAGTAGTGACTCATTTGACACATGAGTAGCTTCCCTGACAAATCACATAAAACATTTACACATAATAGAATTAGAACCTTTAATGCAATATTACATAAACACTTCTACCCCAAAAAAGCTTCTAGAAATGATGAAACTTTCGTCTGCATCTCGGAATATGTAAAATCACATGCGCTATAAAGTCTTCAGCCTTTTGTGGAAGATATTGTCATCATTGCCGAAAAAGAGTTTGATTTAAGAAGGATTGGAGATCCAGAGTGTAACAATTGTGATGGATGGAACAGTTTAAAGGTAATGTGTCCTCAAGCAGGGATCTAAAGCAAAATGTATTCACAGCTTTAGACAATAATTTTGTTACTGACCTTTTTACAGTCTAGCAGAACTTGAAAGGTTTTGTCTGAGTACCAGAGACATCACATTTCATTTCACTCTGCAACACTGGTCACTGCTCTCTCCATATATCAAACACACAAAAACGTACACATGTTCTCCTTTCCATTATCCCCGGGATTCAAATTCAGATACTGTACATTTTATGGATATTGTACAATAGTGGTAAAATATAGTTTCCTTTAAAAGATGATTATTACTACTATCTGTAACAGGTCTGGAACCTCATTTACACTGGAGAGTAGAGTATCTTTCATGTAGTCTTTAGAATAAACAAAATATTTTTATTTTTAAATAAAGTATTTTAAAAAAGCACACATTTTTAAGCTATTTTTAATACAACTGTTAATAGAATAATGCATCATAAATTAATCTTTTCTGTTAGTATTTTATGGATTTTTTTTAGTTGTTTAAGCTTATTTATTTTATAGAATAGTCAAAAAATATATATTTTTGGGGTACATTTATATTTTCAGTTTGTATTCTATTTTCATCCCTTATAGACAAAACATTTTCTTTTGTTCTTTTCATTAAATCTCTAAGTATAGAAGTTGGAGTTTAGAAGAATAGGGGAGGGTGTTACTGTCGCCGTCAAACTGAGTATATCTCTCCCGATGGTTTTCAACATAATTACTTCTTAACAGGCACCTAATGTGGTCATTATAAAATCCAAGATTGGCAGTCATTTTTATTCTGTATAATTTGTTACTCCTTGATTTACCACACAAGCCGACCCTAGTCCAGCCTTCCTTCCATCAATCTCTGCTCCCGACTTTCTACTTTTGTTAATTGCTCTCATTATTTATCTATACATCTTTCACTTTTTTTCCTCAAACAATAAAACATGGTTTGTATAAAAAAAAAAATTATATATATACAGAAGTGTTAAAGGGACTCTGTCACCTGAATTTGGAGGGAACAATTTTCAGCCATAGAGGCGGGGTTTTTGGCTGTTTGATTCACCCTTTCCTTACCCGCTGGCTGCATGCTGGCTGCAATATTGAATTGAAGTTCATTCTCTGTCCTCCGTAGTACATGCCTGCACAAGGCAATCTTGCCTTATGCAGGCGTGTACTATGGAGGGCAGAGAATGAACTTCAATCCAATATTGCAGCCAGCATGCAGCCAGCGGGTAAGGAAAGGGTGAATCAAACAGCCACTACTATCTACTATATAATTGTCTAAGGGTCACTTCCATCTGTCTGTCCTTCTTTCTGTCTTTCTTTCTGTCACGGATATTCATTGGTCGCGGCCTCTGTCTGTCATGGAATCCAAGTCGCTGATTGGTCGTGGCAAAATGCCCATGACCAATCAGCGACGCGCACAGTCTGGAAGAAAATGGCAGCTCCTTACTTCCAGCACTCAGTGCCTGGCGGCCGCATACACCCCTCCGATGACCGCTCACACAGGGTTAATGCCGGCGGTAACGGACTGCGTTATGCCGCGGGTAACGCACTCCGTTACCGCCGCTATTAACCCTGTGTGACCAAGTTTTTACTATTGACGCAGCCTATGCAGCATCAATAGTAAAAACATCTAATGTTAAAAATAATAAAAAAATAAAAAATCATTAGATACTCTCCTTCTGCCGCCTTTCCCGCTCCTCGCGATGCTCTGGCCGGTCCATGCAAGCAGCACGTTCCGGTGGCAAGGATGGTCTGGGAGAAGGACCTGCCATGACATCACGGTCATGTGACCGCGACGTCATCACAAGTCCTGCGTGCCTGCGCTAGAAGGACCTGCTGTGACGTCACGGTCATGTGACCGCGACACGGTCATGTGACCGTGACGTCATCACAGGTCCTGTGCGCCTGCGTCATCACACCCTGGGACCGGAAGCTGCCGCCTGCACCCCACACAGGCGACAGAACTACAACTCGCCTGCGGAAGGTGAGTATATGTTTATTTTTTATTTTTTTAACCTGTGACATATGTGGCTGGGCAATATACTACGTAGCTGGGCAATATACTACGTGACTGCCCAATATACTACGTGGCTGGGCAATATACTACGTGGCTCTGTGCTGTATACTACGTCATTGTGCAATATACTACGTGGCTCTGTGCTGTATACTACGTCACTGGGTAATATACTATGTCACTGGGCAATATACTACATCACTGGGCAAAATACTACGTCACTGGGCAATATACTACGTCACTGGGCAATATACTACGTCGCTGGGCAATATACTACGTGGCTGGGCAATATACTACGTCGCTGGGCAATATACTACATTGCTGTGCTATGTACTATGTCACTGGGCAATATACTATGTCACTGGGCAATATACTACGTGGACATACATATTCTAGAATACCCGATGCGTTAGAATCGGGCCACCATCTAGTTTTTTATAATTAGGTCCAATTTTTTGTGTTGTGTTTGTAAAATGAATGTTTGCAAAATAGGAAATCAAGTCATTGTCATTTTTAATTGAATATTGGGATGCCCTTTTCTGAAAAATCCGTACTTGAAAAAATATTGCAAATTATGTTCCTGATTCATTAGGACCCAAATCATAAAAAAATGAAAATTGCTAATTTGGCAAGTAATGAGTTAACAAAAGTTATTCAATGCCAATCGAGTGTTCCTTATTATGCCGTGGGGTCTGTGTGGTCCACCTAACATTGTGGTGCACTCAGCTTCAGGTGATGACAAGACCAGGGGCAATGTACAGTATGTCATGGGCCTACAAAAGCTCCAAAATACAGTGAAGATGCCCGAACAGGACATCATGTGCCACACAAAAGAAAAGACCAAATGGAGCAGAGGGCCATACTATGGGCTGCAGCAAGATAAGTGAGTGGTGAGGTATCATTTTTAACCCATTCCCCGACCCCATTAAATACAGTAAATGATAGCTAAATGGCCAACATATTGTCAAATTTGCATGATGTGGAGTGGAGCAAGAGGATGTAATTTTTTTTATTAATGGGATTAGCTGGGTAACTGACTGCCTGTTGTGCCTGGTGGTAATCTCTGTTGGCACAGAGCAGTCACTGCTTCCACGGACATCACATCAACAAATCAACAGTTTCTTTTCCGCTCTGCTCTGTTGATAGGATGTGATTGCTGATGTCATGCTGATTGACAGCCAGCATCCCACTGTCTAACTGTGGATAGCCAGCAGTTAATTAGCATGACAACAGCAGTCATGCCCCATTGATAGAGCAGCTATAAGAGGAAAAGATGCTCTATTGACATGGAGCAACTGAATCACCGCAGAAATGGTTGGTGATCGATCTGAGGTGGCGCCAAGTACAACAGGCAGGTAGTTGCATCTGTTAGCTTTTCATTACATAGTTAAAAAAATGCTCGATAACCTCTTTAAATTTGAGGCAAATTTGTTAATATCTAATATTATTTCTTGTGTAGCTAAAATAATACGCTGCAAAAATCTCAATATTATGGAAGTCATATTTATCACTAGTACACATTTAATTATTCCACATGCTTGTGTGGGTGAAAGATAATAAATTTGTGGATCCTTTTGATTTGAAAGTTTGAAAATATATAGACTAAAAAGAAAATAAAAAATAATGAAAAACATAGTTAAAAAAATACATCTGCAAAAATTTTGGAAAGAAATAATAAATAAAAAGTTTTGCATTCTTTATAAAGCCTTATGTAAAAACTTACACACTAAAACACAAATCATATAAAAATGTCAAAACATATAAAAATGCCTTAATTTGGGAGTTACTCAGGGATATATGCGGCAATAAATCTTGTGTGTGAACCTTTTCTTCCTTTTATAACCCTTTCTACACATTTCTAATAAATAATAGCCTGTTTTATTGCTTTAGGTCTTTACACTATAAGACAGAAGACTGTTGAACAATATCAATTCATAAAATCATACAATCTTTAGGAGGCAGAGGAAAAACACATTTAACCCCTTCCCGACATTTGACGTACTATCCCGTCGAGGTGGGGTGGGCCCCCATGACCGCCGACGGGATAGTACGTCATACGCGATCGGCCGCGCTCACGGGGGGAGCGCGGCCGATCGCGGCCGGGTGTCGGCTGCATATCGCAGCTGACATCCGGCACTATGTGCCAGGAGCGGTCACGGACCGCCCCCGGCACATTAACCCCCGGCACACCGCGATCAAACATGATCGCGGTGTACCGGCGGTACAGGGAAGCATCGCGCAGGGAGGGGGCTCCCTGCGGGCTTCCCTGAGACGATCGGTACAAGGTGATGTACTCACCTCGTACCGAACGTCTTCTCCCTGCAGGCCCCGGATCCAAAATGGCCGAGGGGCTGTATCCGGGTCCTGCAGGGAGCACTTCCGGGTCGGAGCAGGCTGCAGATGAAAGCTGCAGCCTGCTCCGATGAAAGGATGATCGCCGATCTCATAGAGTGCTGTGCACACTATCAGATCTGCGATCTGTGATGTCCCCCCCTGGGACAAAGTAAAAAAGTAAAAAAAAAAATTTCCACATGTGTAAAAAAAAAAAAAAAAAAATTCCTAAATAAATAATAATAAAAAAAAAAATATTATTCCCATAAATACATTTCTTTATCTAAAAAAACCAAACAAAAACAATAAAAGTACACATATTTAGTATCGCCGCGTCCGTAACGACCCAACCTATAAAACTGGCCCACTAGTTAACCCCTTCAGTAAACACCGTAAGAAAAAAAAAAAAAAAACGAGGCAAAAAACAACGCTTTATTACCATACCGCCGAACAAAAAGTGGAATAACACGCGATCAAAAAGACGGATATAAATAACCATGTTACCGCTGAAAACGTCATCTTGTCCCGCAAAAAACGAGCCGCCATACAGCATCATCAGCAAAACAATAAAAAAGTTATAGTCCTCAGAATAAAGCGATGCCAAAATAATTATTTTTTCTATAAAATAGTTTTTATCGTATAAAAGCGTCAAAACATAAAAAAATGATATAAATGAGGTATCGCTGTAATCGTACTGACCCGACGAATAAAACTGCTTTATCAATTTTACCAAACGCAGAACGGTATAAACGCCTCTCCCAAAAGAAATTCATGAATAGCTGGTTTTTGGTTATTCTGCCTCACAAAAATCGGAATAAAAAGTGATAAAAAATGGTCACGTGTCCGAAAATGTTACCAATAAAAACGTCAACTCGTCCCGCAAAAAACAAGACCTCACATGACTCTGTGGACCAAAATGTGGAAAAATTATAGGTCTCAAAATGTGGAGACGCAAAAACTTTTTTGCTATAAAAAGCGTCTTTTAGTCTGGTTTCACACTTGCGTTTTTATCTGCATGCGTTTTTTAAAAAAAACGCATGTGTGAAAAAATGCATGTAAACGCGGTAAAACGCATGCGTTTTTATAGAAAAACACAAGAAAACAAGAAAAAAAAAAAAAACCCTAACCCTACCCCTAACCCTACCCCTAACCTGAAATACGTGGCACTGAAATACGTGGCACTGAAATATACGTTTAAATACGTATATACGTATATAAGTGCCACGATATTTCAGTGGCCACGTATTTAAGTGCCACGTATTTCAGTGCCACGTATTTCAGTGCCACGTATTTCAGTGCCACGTATTTCAGTGCCACGTATTTCAGTGCCACGTATTTCAGTGCCACGTATTTACGTGCCACGTATTTACGTGCCACGTATTTTTCAGTGCCTGAAATACGTGGCACTGAAATACGTGGCACTGAAATACGTGGCACTGAAATACGTGGCACTGAAATATCGTGGCACTGAAGTATTTACGTGCCACGTATTTTTCAGTGCCTGAAATACGTGGCACTGAAATACATGGCACTGAAATATCGTGGCACTGAAATACGTGGCACTTAAATACGTGGCACTTAAATACGTGGCACTTAAATACATGGCACTTAAATACGTGGCTCTTAAATACGTGGCACTTATATACGTGGCACTTATATACGTGGCACTTATGACTGTCAGAAAATGTTCAGTAAACGGTTAGGGGTGAGGTTAGGGGTAGGGTTTCAGGTAGAATTGGGGAGATTCCACTGTTCAGGCACATCAGGGGCTCTCCAAACGCGACATGGCGTCCAATCTCAATTCCAGCCAATTCTGCGTTGAAAAAGTAAAACAGTGCTCCTTCCCTTCTGAGCTCTCCCGTGCGTCCAAAAAGGGGTTTACCCAAACATATGGGGTATCAGCGTACTAGGGACAAATTGAACAACAACTTCTGGGGTCCAAGTTCTCTTGTTATCCTTGGGAAAATAAAAATTTGGGGGGCTAAAAATCATTTTTGTGGGAAAAAAAATATGTTTTATTTTCACGGCTCTGCGTTGTAAACTGTAGTGAAACACTTGGGGGTTCAAAGTTCTCACAACACATCTAGATAAGTTCCTTGGGAGGTCTAGTTTCCAATATGGGGTCACTTGTGGGGGGTTTGTACTATTTGGGTACATCAGGGGCTCTGCAAATGCAACGTGACGCCTGCAGACCAATCCATTTAAGTCTGCATTCCAAATGGCGCTCCTTCCCTTCCGAGCTCTGTCATGCGCCCAAACAGTGGTTCCCCCCCACATAGGGGGTATCAGCGTACTCAGGACAAATTGGACAACAACGTTTAGGGTCCAATTTATCCTGATACCCTTGTGAAAATACAAAACTGGGGGCTAAAAAATCATTTTTGTGAAAAAAAAATAATAATTTTTATTTTCACGGCTCTGCGTTATAAACTGTAGTGAAACACTTGGGGGTTCAAAGTTCTCACAACACATCTAGATAAGTTCCTTGGGGGGTCTAGTTTCCAATATGGGGTCACTTGTGGGGGGTTTGTACTGTTTGGGTACATCAGGGGCTCTGCAAATGCAACGTGACGCCTGCAGACCAATCCATTTAAGTCTGCATTCCAAATGGCGCTCCTTCCCTTCCGAGCTCTGTCATGCGCCCAAACAGTGGTTCCCCCCCACATAGGGGGTATCAGCGTACTCAGGACAAATTGGACAACAACGTTTAGGGTCCAATTTATCCTGATACCCTTGTGAAAATACAAAACTGGGGGCTAAATTTCATTTTTGTGAAAAAAAAAAAAAATTATTTTCACGGCTCTGCGTTATAAACTGTAGTGAAACACTTGGTGGTTCAAAGTTCTCACAACACATCTAGATAAGTTCCTTGGGGGGTCTAGTTTCCAATATGGGGTCACTTGTGGGGGGTTTGTACTGTTTGGGTACATCAGGGGCTCTGCAAATGCAACGTGACGCCTGCAGACCAATCCATTTAAGTCTGCATTCCAAATGGCGCTCCTTCCCTTCCGAGCTCTGTCATGCGCCCAAACAGTGGTCCCCCCCCACAAATGGGGTATCAGCGTACTCCAGACAAATTGGACAACAACTTTTGAGGTCCAATTTATCCTGATACCCTTGTAAAAATACAAAACTGGGGGCTAAAAAATCATTTTTGTGAAAAAAAAAATAATTTTTATTTTCACGGCTCTGCGTTATAAACTGTAGTGAAACATTTGGGGGTTCAAAGCTCTCAAAACACATCTAGATAAGTTCCTTAGGGGGTCTACTTTCCAAAATGGTGTCACTTGTGGGGGGGTTTAATGTTTAGGCACATCAGGGGCTCTCCAAACGCAACATGGCATCCCATCTTAATTCCAGTCAATTTTGCATTGAAAAGTAAAATAGCGCTTCTTCCCTTCTGAGCTCTGCTATGCGCCCAAACAATGGTTTACACCCACATATGGGGTATTGTCGTACTCAGGACAAATTGCACAACAACTTTTGTGGTCTAATTTCTTCTCTTACCCTTGGGGAAATAAAAAAATGGGGGTTAAAAGATCATTTTTGTGAAAAAATATGATTTTTTATTTTTACGGCTCTGCATTATAAACTTCTGTGAAGCACTTGTTGGGTCAAAGTGCTCAACACACATCTAGATAAGTTCCTTAAGGGGTCTACTTTCCAAAATGGTGTCACTCGTGGGGGGTTTCAATGTTTAGGCACATCAGGGGCTCTCCAAACGCAACATGGCGTCCCATCTCAATTCCAGTCAATTTTGCATTGAAAAGTCAAATGGCGCTCCTTCCCTTCTGAGCTCTGCCCTGCGCCCAAACAATGGTTTACACCCACATATGGGGTATCAGTGTACTCAGGACAAATTGCACAACAATTTTTGGGGTCCAATTTCTTCTCTTACCCTTGGGAAAATAAAAAATTGGGGGTGAAAAGATCATTTTTGTGAAAAAATATGATTTTTTATTTTTACGGCTCTGCATTATAAACTTCTGTGAAGCACTTGGTGGGTCAAAGTGCTCACCACACATCTAGATAAGTTCCTTAGGGGGTCTACTTTCCAAAATGGTGTCACTTGTTAGGGGTTTCAATGTTTAGGCACATCAAGGGCTCTCTAAATGCAACATGGCGTCCCATCTCAATTCCAGTCAATTTTGCATTGAAAAGTCAAATGGCGCTCCTTCCCTTCCGAGCTCTGCCCTGCGCCCAAACAATGGTTTACACCCACATATGGGGTATCAGCGTACTCAGGACAAATTGCACAACAATTTTTGGGGTCCAATTTCTTCTCTCACCCTTGGGAAAATTAAAAAATTGGGGGTGAAAAGATCATTTTTGTGAAAAAATATGATTTTTTATTTTTACGGCTCTGCATTATAAACTTCTGTAAAGCACTTGTTGGGTCAAAGTGCTCACCACACATCTAGATAAGTTCCTTAGGGGGTCTACTTTCCAAAATGGTGTCACTTGTTAGGGGTTTCAATGTTTAGGCACATCAGGGGCTCTCCAAATGCAACATGGCGTCCCATCTCAATTCCAGTCAATTTTGCATTGAAAAGTCAAATGGCGCTCCTTTGCTTCCAAGCTCTGCCATGCGCCCAAACTGTGGTTTACCCCCACATATGGGGTATCAGCGTACTCAGGACAAATTGTACAACAACTTTTGGGGTCTATTTTCTCCTGTTACCCTTGGTAAAATAAAACAAATTGGAGCTGAAATAAATTTTGTGTGAAAAAAAGTTAAATGTTCATTTTTATTTAAACATTCCAAAAATTCCTGTGAAACACCTGAAGGGTTAATAAACTTCTTGAAAGTGGTTTTGAGTACCTTGAGGGGTGCAGTTTTTAGAATGGTGTCACACTTGGGTATTTTCTATCATATAGACCCGTCAAAATGACTTCAAATGAGATGTGGTCCCTAAAAAAAAATGGTGTTGTAAAAATGAGAAATTGCTGGTCAACTTTTAACCCTTATAACTCCGTCACAAAAAAAAATTTTGGTTCCAAAATTGTGCTGATGTAAAGTAGACATGTGGGAAATGTTATTTATTAAGTATTTTGTGTGACATATGTCTGTGATTTAAGGGCATAAAAATTCAAAGTTGGAAAATTGCGAAATTTTCAAAATTTTCGCCAAATATTCGTTTTTTTCACAAATAAACACAAGTTATATCGAAGAAATTTTACCACTAACATGAAGTACAATATGTCACGAGAAAACAATGTCAGAATCGCCAAGATCCGTTGAAGCGTTCCAGAGTTATAACCTCATAAAGGGACAGTGGTCAGAATTGTAAAAATTGGCCCGGTCATTAACGTGCAAACCACCCTTGGGGGTGAAGGGGTTAATAATGTGTTGTAAGCACAATAGCAAGGTCATCGGGGCCACCACCACAAGTACTTGTATCATGTCACTTTGTACTCCTACCTTTTACCTGTTTGATGTTTAGAAAATAATAAGAGGAATAAATCTTTGCAGGTTGAATTATTGTGACTGAAAAATCTAATTATATTACACTTCAATCATCCACAACATTAAAACCACAGCTGTGATCTGATCAGGTGTGGACTCCATAAGATCTCTGATGGTCCCCTTGCACCCTGACATAAACATGCAGGTAATATAAGCCTTGTTGAGTAGTAAAGACCCCATGCATTAACCCCTTTCTGACCTTGGACGGGATAGTATGTCCGAGGTCAGAACCCCAATTTGATGCTGGCTCCGGCGGTGAGCCCACATCAAAGACGGGACATGTCAGTTATTTTGTACAGCTGACATGTGCCTGCAATAGCAGTGAGTGGAATGGCAATCCACCCGCCGCTATTAACTAGTTAAATGCTGCTGTCAAATGCTGACAGCAGCATTTAGCTATGTAATAATTATAGGGGATAACTCAGGAGACTCTTTGCGTGGAACAAGACAACTACAGGACACCGTTTTATAAGTGGTAAAGTCTATATTATCACACAGTGATTCAAACAGGTGCAGAGAGAAACTCAAGTCCACAACACTTGGTGCAAATATCAAATGTAGCTCATCAGTCTATAGGAAACTTCAGAGGAAAATGCAATCACGCAGAAAGTCTATGAAGCACAATTATTCTTGAGGATACTTGACACGAATAAGTCCTTGCTTAGTCCAAAACACAGATAGATATGCTTATAAGGCAGTTCAAATAATATCTTAGCTCAACCAGGGAGGTCTGAGTAATAGTCTCAGGTTCCTGCAGAGCAGCAACAGCTTACATATCCAGCAAATGCAGATGGAAGCAAACACAAACAGCAGATGAAGGAGGATTACTGGAACTGGTGTATGCAGCAGGAGCTCAGAGCAGAGTAGCAGGATAACCCCACAGGTTCACAGGAGCAGGTATCTAGCCAGGGAGTCACCAGAAGTCAGGAGCTGGATGCAAGGCAGAATACTCTAGCACAGACTGAAGGCTGGGGTGGAGTTTTATAGCAGGAAGACACAGTGCACATGAGACCAAAGACACCATCTTGGAAATGGGCAGTAATGCACAAAAAGGTAATAAAAAATGTTCAGAGTCCTGACAAACTAGCGCTTCTGACCATCGGGTTGGAAATGCATACATCACTGTCTCCTGTCACGAGATCAGGGGTCAGCGATGCATCGGCATGACAACCAGAGGTTTATTGAAGACCTCTATGGTTGTTGATGCTGGATTGCTGTGAGCGCCACTCTGTGGTCAGCACTCATAGCAATTCTGCAATTCTGCTACACTACATAGGAGCGATCTGAGAATCGCTCCTATGTAGCAGAGCTGATCAGGCTATGCCAGATTCTAGCCTCCCATATATAAAAGTTTAAATCACCCCCCTTTCGCCCCATTCAAAATAATAAAAAAAAAATCAAATATACACATATTTGGTATCGCCGCATTCAGAATCGCCTGATCTATCAATAAAAAAAGGATTTACCTGATTGCTAAATGGCGTAGTGAGATAAAAATTGGAAACGCCAGAATTAGGTCTTTTTGGTCACCACGACATTGCATTAAAATGCAATTACGGGCGATCAAAAAAACGTATTCTCACCAAACAGTTATCATGAGCTCGGCATGCAAAAAATAAGCCCTCACCCAACTCCAGATCAAAAAAAATGGAGACGCTACAAGTCTCGAAAAATTGTGCAATATATATTTTTTTTTAGCAAAGTTTGGAATTTTTTTTCACCACTTAGATAAAAAAACCTAGACATGTTTGGTGTCTGTGAACTCGTAATGACCTGGAGAATCAAACTGGCTGGTCAGTTTTTGCATTTAATGAACCAAGCAAAAAAGCCAAACAAAAAACAAGTGTGGGATTGCACTTTTTTTTGCAATTTCACTGCACTTGGAATTTTTTTCCCATTTTTTAGTACCTGACATGCTAAAACCAATGATGTCGTTCACAAGTACAACTTGTTCTGCAAAAAAGAAGCCCTCACATGGCCATATAGATAGAAAAATAAAAAAGTTATGGCTCTGGGAATGAGGAAAGCGAAAAACGAAAACGCAAAACCGAAAAAAGCTGGGGTCATGAAGGTGCTAAACTTGTTTTTCCATCACATACTACTAGTGCTCAATCAAATAGAAATCTTTGAAATTTGGAGGTCATTTTTTGCCATGTTCCTCAAACTACAGTATCTCTATGCAATTTTTGCAATGTCATAGGGTGTAATACTGTACATAGCTATATATTTACATAGTTTATACGGTTGGAAAAAAAATAAATGTCCATCAAGTTCAACCAATGAATGGGATGGATAAAAGGTATATAGTACAGACCAAAAGTTTGGACATACCTTCTCATTCAAAGATTTTTCTGTATTTTCATGACTATGAAAATTGTACATTCACACTGAAGGCATCAAAACTATGAATTAACACATGTGGAATTATATACTTAACAAAAAAATGTGAAACAACTGAAGTTATGTCTTATATTCTAGGTTCTTCAAAGTAGCCACCTTTTGCTTTGATGACTGCTTTGCACACTCTTGGAATTCTCTTGATGAGCTTCAAGAGGTAGTCACGGGGAATTGTTTTCACTTCACAGGTGTGCCCTGTCAGGTTTAATAAGTGGGATTTCTTGCCTTATAAATGGGGTTGGGACCATCAGTTGTGTTGTGCAGAAGTCTGGTGGATACACAGCTGATAGCCCTCTTGAATAGACTGTTAGAATTTGTATTATGGCAAGAAAAAAGCAGCTAAGTACAGAAAAACGAGTGGCCATCGTTACTTCAAGAAATGAAGGTCAGTCAGTCCGAAAAATTGGGAAAACTGTGAACGTGTCCCCAAGTGCAGTGGCAAAAACCATCAACACGCTACAAAGAAACTGGCTCACATGAGGAAAGGAAGACCAAGAGTCACCTCTGCTTCTGAGGAAAAGTTTATCCAAGTCACCAGCCTCAGAAATTGCAAGTTAACAGCAGCTCAGATTAGAGACCAGGTCAATGCCACACAGAGTTATAACAGCAGACACATCTCTACAACAACTGTTAAGAGGAGACTTTGTGCAGCAGGCCTTCATTGTAAAATAGCTGCTAGGAAACCACAGATAAGGACAGGCAACAAACAGATGAGACTTGTCTGGGCTAAAGAACACAAGGAATGGACATTAGACCAGTGGAAATCTGTGCTTTGGTCTGATGAGTCCAAATTTGAGATCTTTGGTTCCAACCACCGTGTCTTTCTGCGAAGCAGAAAAGGTGAACGGATGGACTCTACATGCCTGGTTCCCACCGTGAAGCATGGAGGAGGAGGTGTGATGGTGTGGGGGTGCTTTGCTGGTGACACTGTTGGGGATTTATTCAAAATTGAAGGCATACTGAACCAGCATGGCTACCACAGCATCTTGCAGCGGCATGCTATTCCATCCGGTTTGCGTTTAGGTGGACCATCATTTATTTTTCAACAGGACAGTGACCCCGAACACACCTCCAGGCTGTTTAAGGGCTATTTGACCAAGAAGGAGAGTGATGGAGTGCTACGCCAGATGACCTGGCTTCCACAGTCACCAGACCTGAACCCAATCAAGATGGTTTGGGGTGAGCTGGACCGCAAAGTGAAGGCAAAAGGGCCAACAAGTGCTAAGCATCTCTGGGAACTCCTTCAAGATTGTTGGAAGACCATTCCCAGTGACTACATCTTGAAGCTCATCAAGAGAATGCCAAGAGTGTGGAAAGCAGTCATCAAAGCAATAGGTGGCTACTTTGAAGAACCTAGAATATAAGATATATTTTCAGTTGTTTCACACTTTTTTGTTAAGTATATAATTCCACATGTGTTAATTCATAGTTCTGATGCCTTCAGTGTGAATGTACAATTTTCATAGTTATGAAAATACAGAAAAAATCTTTAAATGAGAAGGTGTGTCCAAACTTTTGGTCTGTACTGTATATACAACCACAATGCAACCTTTTTCACTTCACCTGGCAGTGGTTTTAATACTAAAGTTCCGCTGATTGATACAGATGAGTGGATCAAGCAAAATTTAAATTCGCTTGTTTGCACATTTGTTCCAAGGAAATTTGATTAGCAGAGAGGTTCTTCTCAGTAAATTTAACAACTGGGGTCTCTTGTGGGATACATACATATCATACATTTATAGCTTATATGATGGACTTGCTATCAATGTCTACGATGAGTATACTGCATTAACTACAAATCAAACTTTTCTCCCTTGTTTGATAGTTTAAAGTTTTTTCCGCTAATATGTGAAAAAGTTTTAAGTCAACATATGTATAAAACTACAACAAAATTTATATGTGATATAAACATCTATTAAAGAAAATGTATTAATGTTCTGATTATGAGAGCTTTGAGTAGAGATGAATAAAAATCTTATTGTCCACCACTACCAATCACATTGCATCTCAGCTATAGCAATATCAGATTAATGTATAGATGAAAGATGGGTTTGATAACCTTGTGCTATATTTCTGTATAGTCCTAAGATTATATTTAATACCATGAACCTGACAATTTGGAAAAACTGTGGCGACAATCTATTAGAAGCTGCAAAAATTTAGCATTCTGTGAATAGACCATGTCACTCAAAATGGCCATTGAACAACTAGTTTCATATTAAGAAGGAAAAGAAATAAAATCATAGGGAAAGTATTTTAAGCTGTGACTGTTACATGCAAACCCAACAACCCCAATTCATCGAAGCAATTTTTCAAAAACGTAGGTGTAAATTGCTTAAAAAGTTATAAAATTTTGACGCCACTCAGAATTGAGCAAAAAATGTTGCTACTTTTGACAGTTTTATGCTAATTTCTCCCAGCTCTGCAAAAATGGACAGAGCTGGGGCGGGACAAGGGCATGACGCTTGTATAATTCATGATGATCTGTGGGATTCCCCACACCAGAAATCTTACTTCGGTCGCAAAGTTGCTCGCCATTTGTCAGATTCATGCACCTCTTCATGAATCAGAAGAGTCTGACCACATCATGCCTCGCCATCAAAATCAGCAGTCTTGATGAAATGGGACCAATAGTTTCCCTTCCCCAGTTCAGTAATGCACATATTTAAGAGCAAAAATTCCAATAGCCTAGTAACTGAAAAAAATAAGTCCCAGTTCAAGTAACATGCCAAAACATTGTGATTAAAGGGGATGTCCACTTCTAGGACAACCCCTTCTTGATCTAAATGTTTGTCCCAGATAAAATAAAAAACTTATACTCACCTTCCATGCTGGTGACGTTCCCATTGCGTCAGCACTCGCTCTACCCTGGGCTCCTATGCTGTTGGTGTGATACGTGAGCCTAGTGCAGGTATCACTGTGCCTGCCTGTGTATGAATTGAACATGAAAAGGAAGTCCAGACTACAGCTGATCTCTGACTTCCTTTTCATGATTATTCAATTTGACACAAGGCAGAGAGAATGATGCCAGCACTGATTGGGCACTGAGGTCATGTGTTACAACAACAAAGCCTGTGCCTTTACAGCCTTTTACTAGGCACTGCTCCTAATAGCCAGATTCCTACTCCACACTGATGAGGGGCAAAAACCCCGAAACAGCTGTCTGTGGATGGATACCATGCTTGGCATAGGTGGTTTTCCTGTATTGGAGGTTTTCCTTTATTGGATGCTGCCCTTCCCGTGGTTGTTCCTTTCCGGGGAAAGGCCTGGCTATTCACTGCTTGCGTTGAGAAACACGTGATGGTGTCTCCGCAGCTACTCTACATGCATTTGCATATTTCCCATAAGGGATGGGGGCAGTGTTCTGGATCACTGCGTTGAGAAACATGTGATGGTGTCTCCGCGGTGTTGGATGTTTTGGTCTCCCCGAGGCCAATCATCTGTGCCTTCACAACAACACAGGAGCGCCAGGGAAAGCGATTGACAACACAGCGAGAACGACACCATCACGGAAGGTGGGTATAAGTTTTATTATTTTATCGGGGCTAAGAGTGGGGTATGACAAAAAGTTGTCCAAGTAGTGGACAATTTCTTTAAGTTTGGAATTGAGATCTGGCACTCAAACTAATTTTGAAAATAAGTTATAAAAAATGTGGGCACAGTGCTGTGTATGTAAAACTATATAATAACTTTATTTAACGTGTCCAGAGTGAAAATGGATTCTGAACTAAATAATAATAAAAAAACTCACCTCTCACAATTTCCCTTTACATTGACTGATCAATGTTGACAAATGTTCTGCTGTAGATTCAAGCTGTCAAACTATTTTAAACTTTGACCATGAAATATATTTACAGTCCTTCGGGTACCGCCTCACAGTGGCACTTTGGTCGCTACGACGGTACGATCCGTGACGTTCCAACGATATCCATACGATATCGCTGTGTCTGACATGCAGCAGCAATCAGGGACCCCGCTGAGAATCGTACGTCATAGCAGATTGTTTGGAACTTTATTTCGTCGCTGGATCTCCCGCTGTCATCGCTGGATCGGTGTGTGTGACACCGATCCAGCGAAGCGTTCGCTTGTAACCAGAATAAACATCGGGTTACTAAGCGCAGGGCCGCATTTAGTAACCCAATGTTTACCCTGGTTACCATCGTAAATGTAAAAACAAACAAACAGTACATACTCACATTCCGGTGTCCATCAGGTCCCTCGCCGTCTGCTTCCCGCACTGACTGTGAGTGCCGGCCGGAAAGCAGGGCACAGCGGTGACGTCACCGCTGTGCTCTGCTTTTACTTTACGGCCGGCACTCACAGTCAGTGCGGGAAGCAGACGGCGAGGGACCTGACGGACACCGGAATGTGAGTATGTACTGTTTGTTTTTTTTACATTTACGATGGTAACCAGGGTAAACATTGGGTTACTAAGCGCGGCCCTGCGCTTAGTAACCCAATGTTTACCCTGGTTACCCGGGGACTTTGGCATTGTTGGTCTCTGGAGAGCTGTCTGTGTGACAGCTCCCCAGCGACCACACAACGACTTACCAACGATCACGGCCAGGTTGTATTGCTGGTCGTGATCGTTGGTAAATCATTTGGTTTAACGGTACCCTTAGGGGATATATGCATGATTACAAAGTGAATGATACAGATAACAAATGAGTGTGATTATACACAGCTTTCAGTTTTTATCTCACTGCAGTATATCAGAGCTGACAGTGCTGTGAAAGGAGAGCTGCAGCTTCAGATCTGTTTCTAATTAGACAAAGCTCTACTGTACTGCCCCTCTCCCCACACTGACTGTCATGAACTCAAAGCTAAGACTTGCTTGTATTCACACTCATCTATGCTCTACTCCAACCACTACTTGTAATCACACACAGCTCTGCAGTGACATCAGTGAGAGCAAGGCTGTGTGCTATTACATGTGTTGCACAGTAGAAAGCCTGCTGTAAGCTATTGTGAAGGGGCATTCTTTATTTTCCCTGTATATTGCTGCTTGCTTCTGATTGGTCTATGTCATATAGGGGAAGCAGTACATAACCCAGAGAAAAAAATCTCTGCCAACACTACTGGACTTAAAATATATTATAACCAAATCTTTATCTGCTAAAAACATTTTATTCAGCCCTGCCGCCACCATTTCATGATATGGTGAGTTTAATATGTGCTGTCTGGTGTATGTTATGTTCCTTAGTAATCCTCGTGGCCATTTTATAGCTCTACACAACCTCTGATTCGAATGGTACCAAAATTGCACAGTCATAGACTTCTCTCTAGGCCACATGCACATGTTCAGTATTTGGTCAGCACTTTCCCTCAGTATTTGTAAGTCTAAACCAGGAGTGGGTGATAAAGAAGTGGTGACGTGTTTCTGTTATACTTTTCCTCTGATTGTTCCACTCCTGATATTGGCTAACAAATACTCGTATAAAATACTGACCAAATAGTGAACTTGGGAATGTGGCCTAAACAAAAGTGTACCTCTTTATGCATGCAATTCTACACAAATGAACATGGAGGAAGTTTTGGGTCGTGTTTTACAGAAATTGGACCGAAAAAAAGTGTGCCCTTTTCTATTGAATGGCAGTTTTTGGAGGTATTTTTACTTAGAAACATTATTTCTACAATATGGCCCTGTGTGAACAGCACAAAGCGTACCTATGTTGCACATTACAGAGCCGCAAACATCCACATATACAATGCCAGACATCAATGTACAGTATATACTAACATGAACTGGCCTAAATTGAAAAAACTTTACTTCTGTAATTTTGTAATAGTCAATTATTATGGCATCTGCAAGGGCTCTCAATCTGCCTCCGAAAAAAAGGTACAGGCCAAATGAGGTTTTCTTTATCAGAATGCAGAGCAATAACATGGCCGAGTGTCAGTAACTGCTCGCTCCTGAAAATAATTCATTGCAGGAATGTAGATGAGGATTTGGGGTCACGTTGCAGACTGTTAAATGTAACATCCAGCAATGACTTCAGTGTGCCTGCAGGCCCCTCATATTGTGATGAAAATACTGGAGCTGCATTCAATTCAGTAACTTTTACACTGAGCTCCCCTTAGGCTTATTGCAGCTGGGCAATCTGATGGCGACTTTAACTAATGTGGATAATGTTATGAAGACTGCATTAAGAAATAACGTTTTCATTCCCTAGTAATTTTTGTAAAATTAGAAAAAAAAATTACTTGGAGGCACCTGTTCTGTGCATCTTATATAAGTTTATAAGCTAAAACAAAAAAGTTTGTGATGAGGTTAAAGGATAATTTCAATGTTTCAAAATTGCATACATGTAGTGTTATAAATAAATGACACATAGTAGTAATTTATTAACGGAGCTGTCCACTGCCTGGACAACACCATTTATAAGGAAGTAATATGTCTTGCAGAATAAAAATAACATCTACTTACCCCCCATTGGTGCTGAATCTTCCGGGGCTCGCGTGAACAACATAATCAGCGGCTGCTATTAGCCTGCAGCGCTCACGCTAATTTCATTTGTCCAATGTTCGATGAAGGAAGTCAGCGTGCAGAAGTCTGTTAGCGGTTGCTTGTACTTAAATATCTAAAAACGCATATTAAAAAAGGAGTTGTCTAGGTAGTGGACTACCTCTTTAAAGTCAACATAAAGTTAGGTGCAACCGAACGTAGATTCTCTCATTCGAGAGAATTGGATCGATAATGCAAATTACACTCTGATCGGATGAGGAAAAGATGGCAAAAAATAATCCTCCATCTTCTCCATTGTGTCAATCCGTGGATATCAGACTGCACTGAGATTGTCAGCCAAGGGCAGTGTAATGTGAGATCCAAATATTGTCTGCAACTTGAGTATGCTGAAATTTTGTCCTTGGACAGACTCTGTCTGAGGAAAAATCTGACTTGTGTGTAGCCCTACAGAATAACATTGGTCTGAGCGTGATCCAATGTTGCACCAAAAATACGTCCGTGTGCACAAGCCCTTAGTGCAGCTGAAGGTATCCTTCAGTGCACATTCAGGGAAGACACAGATTAGACTCAGACATACATTTCTTCTTTCTAATAAAACGCATTAATAATAATAATTGATATTTCGATAGCACTGACATATTCCGCAGCACTTTACAATTCAGAGGGGACATGTAAAACAAGATAAGAAATTGCAGAGTAACACTAAATTCAACAGGTACCAAGAGGGGAGAGGGCCCTGCTCACAAGCTTACAATCTAAGAGGAAACATGAGGGACAAAAAGGTAAAGCTTGTTGTGTTTGGACCAACCATTAATTTAAAAAATAGGGACATTGAAATAACCTGCATGAATCAGTTACCAGCCAGTGTCTGTACAAGCAAAGATACTAAGTGATTTTAGTTGATAACTAAAGAGTAGCAAAAACGTATTCTCGTCTTGAACACTACACATTCTTACCTTCACTTACACAATGTAGCAGTGTCAAACTGGGCCTGAAGAGAAAAGGACCCAAAGGGGCACCTACCGCTATGTAATATGCCTCCTAATGCAGGGACATTGTTCAGAGACACAGTAGTTCAGTTCAAATATTGAGCAATGCTAAAGCTTTGTTGCCACCACTGCATGACGTTATGTTAAAAAAAGTTGCCCAAATGTGGCATGATATCACCAGTCTGCATGATCTTACCCTCTCTAAATCCAGGAACATGGCGCTAAAGTGCCCGGTTGGAATGTAGCGATGACAGCACATGTGCACCACTGCTTCATTCATTGTCTACGGAACTGCTGGAAATAACCAAGTCGATTTCTCAAGATTTGTGATGGACCAGTGGTGGGACTGCCGAGTGATCAGAAAGTATTTGCCTATTCTGTGGATTGGTGATAACTTGCTAATTTAGGACAACTACTTTAATTGTGTCCATACATAAAATGGTTGGATGCCGAATTGGCAAAGTTATAAACAACATACTGTGGTTTTACAATTTATGGTGCTCCACAACATTTATGAGTAAATTACACTAAGCTTATGTTAGGGTTGGCGGAACGCATCGAGTATATATATACAGTATGTATAAATAGGTGCGATCGCAACCCGGGGTCCACCGTGCAGGAGAGGAACCTGCTGCTGGCAAATGGCGGTGCTATATGGCGGTATAAGCGAACTCTGTTAACTCCACAGAGTCGCTAGAAATAAGATGCTGTGCCCTGTTAGCGTCACAGGGGAACACAGTTAACTGCTGAGCTGATGGCAGTCAGTGGTCATGCACCCAGAAAAGCACATAAACACTCCTCACCAGAGGTGCCGGTATTCTAGAGGCTTATTTCAGCCGGGTCCCTGAATACACACATACAGGCGCGACCATAAATAACAAGCTCATGACATGAGGTGATACTAGCGCATGGCCGTGCGGCCATACAAACCTTTTATAGCTGCAGCAGCTTCAGGACCTTCCTAGGGAACCAATGGAAGATGCTACAGTACCTGAGCAACTTCAGGACCTTCCTAGAGGACCAATGATAGCTGCTACAGTACCTGAGCATGTGACACCTGACCTCCAATGAGAGGTCTTACCTTGGGCATGCTCAGTGTGTGCAATGCAGGACTTAGTCCCAGAAAAGCCTGCTTACCACTGACCAGTGCAGGCTACAACAGCAGAGCCTGGAAAGGCAGCAGTAACCCTTTGCACAGTATCAGACTGAGCGAGACGTTGGGACCGACGTCTCCACTGAGCAGGCTCCACTGCGGTCGATGTAGAATGGGAGACCACAGCAGACATGGCTCGAGATTCCCCCTGTGCAGCAGTGGGAACCCGACTCCTAACAGGTTCACTTATACCAAACTTATGAAAAACTATAATCCATGGAAATACCAATTGCAATTTTGCCTTACAATATTGTTCCATCAGTCTCCTACTGCCGAAAATTGCACTGTGCTGCGAGGGTGATGTCCTATCAGTGGCTGGAGAACAGTAGGACCACATACAATGTTCTAACTATGGCCCTCTACTGCCTGTGCTCATCCTACGGCCCTCTACTGCCTGTGCTCATCATTGTTAAATTAATATTAGCTTATCAAGAGTATTTTCAGTGCCTAAATGGGACTAATGCCTCCCAACCCCAACCCAATTTTAACCTACCTCCCCATTTTTCTCTTCCTTTCCTTTATGTTTTCCCTATTGTTCTTTTCTTTTAGATTATATTCTTTATTCTTGTCCTGCCTCATGTCCTGATTATTAATATGCAGTATTATATATAGATGGCACTCTCATCTGCCTTGTGAGATATGTAATGCATGAGTGGACACAGACAGACGAGGGCCCCTGTGTAAGAACAATATATGGGCCCTGTACAGTCCAATAACTCTTCGTAGTTCACAATTCCACCAGTTTTGGAGGTAGATGTGGACCATCCTTATCTCTTGAGACATGGTTTCACGGGTTGCATCAATGGTATGTCTCCCCTCATGTAATGATTATGAAGATGGAAGAGTGAGTTGGGGTTAAACCAAGGGATGTTTTATACAATGTAGATCATTGTTTCTTTTCAACATTTCAATAAAATTGATTAAAGAAGCCCTCCTCCAATCACAGTTTCTATCCTCGTAATATATTGCAGCCATCATACTATATAGCACTGGATACTTACGTCTGCTCATTTTGCTTTTCTACTCATTTAATCCTTCTCAACGTAGAAATAGGAAGTCACTTTTCCCTGCATGAGTCATCCCCCCCTTCAACTCCTGAACCAATTGCTCCAATACTTCCCCCTGCCAGGGACTTTGTAGTGATGACTCATAGAGCGAAAGATTAAAAATTAACTTGGTAAAAAAAAGCAAAATGAGCAATTGTAAGAACTCAGTGCTATATAATATGATGACTGCAATAAATTAAGAGGATAAAAATGTTGATGGGAGCGACTCTTTCAACATAATTGGCATCAGTGTGGGTAGATTTACCCAAAGGGGCATAAAAAAAATCTATTTCTTCATCACATTTTCTTTCAACTCATGATAGCATATCAGAAACAGTAACTGTCATATAGAGTAACTCATTTACCTATTTATTGCCTACAATTTGTTTCCAAGAAATGTATAAGCAAGAAGGGCTGGTAAGCATAGGTCAATGGATGAAGTTAACATCTACTCTATCTAAAAGAAAGGTATCAGCCTTCTGAAAAGCAATATAAGATGCGGGTGATAGAACATGTAGTGGCTTTATCCTAAATCTTGGGACGTAGGCCCTGAACATTTTTTGTTTCTAACTCCTGTTTAGATATAGGCTAGACATCAAATTGTAACAGATCCACATCTAAGCCATAAATGTACATAGATAAGGAAGCTTCCAAAGGCTCCTTCTTCCCATGCTCACCCAGGCCTACCATACAAGACCCAGTATAATCATTTTACTATGAACGTTTCCTGCTTCAATGTAAAATAGGAGTCAACATCCTGCCAGCCATGTAATTTATCAAGCTTTCCAGGTGTTAACTATAAGGGCAATGTGGCACCAAACAAAAGCAGATAAGTGACAACCCAATTTATTACGCACTCTGCACAGTGTTACCTCGGTTTATTTCACTGTTAATTCACTGCCAGCATGAAAACTGAATGGAAGCAACAAACCTGGGCATAGGCTATTCTAGTATCTAGTGAGGAAGGACAAGACCTGTTCATTACTCAATAAAGGACATGTTTATTATAGGGGAAATGTGCTATTTATTTTAGCTTTTTATTTTATATTTTTAAAAAGATGATGGATCTGTAGGAACATAAAAATGGAAGACAGAATATCGTATTACGAAGATTTTGCGAGACGGCATCAAAGTAAAACATGACTATGGTTTTATCCCCTGTTAAGCCTATATGATTGTAAATTGAACAGATCTTCATTTGTGTGTTAGAATCATACAGTTTATTAAATGATCCCAGCCTAAAATGTTTTGTGTTTCCTGTCATAATATTTACAGTGACGCCTCTAAAATTCTTTTTTATTGCTCTTGTTACAGAAGAACGCTTCGTTAAATCTCCTTGAAATGATTCCGTGCCATAAAAGTGACCTTACAGACAGAGCAATCCTGTCGAGCTTTCAGACCTTCTCCTATTGCTTCTAATTAAAAATTAATTAATGCAATAATTCAAAATGTAACTAATGCTAATTATGAATAATGTAGATTTATTGTCCAGCTGTTGAACCAGAAAGAAAAGTAATTTGGGTTAGTGATTGTTAACTCCAATGTTTCTCAATAGCCTGGCGATGCCTTGCTTCCTCCAGATGTTAAAGAAGTGAGAATTAATAACGCACAATTCCGTGGTTATACAGTTTGCGCTTCAGCGCTACACACCTTCCCAGCTTGTATTGTCCCAGGAGCAATAATTTCATCAAGATGAAAATTTTACAAAAACAAGTAATTATAGCTTTTTACATGCAAACCAAAGTTAACGACATTGAATCAATTAACAAAGGATTTCACAATGAACAATAATCACCCATAAAATCTGGTGTACACACATATTAAAAAAATAAACATTAAAAGGAAAACTGGAGAAGTGATAGAATTTCCAAGCCAATGACTAATGAAGTGAAACATATCAGAAGTCAACCGAGCCGGAAAAATGACACTTTGCGAAGAGATGCTCGGAATGATCTGCAGTCCTGATTTACTAGGAATCAAAGCAAGGGCTGCAAATATACAATGATTTCAAGTCATCAAATATAGAAAATCACTTTTTTCGACGGACTGTGGCTCTTTTTTTCTTTTCGTTCAAGAGTCTGTTACTATGGAGCATTGAAGAAAAAAATCCTACCTGCTAAGTATTTAGAAGGTTAAGGAAGTAGAATGAACCAATTAAAACATCAATTTGTGTTCAGAGCTAACGGCTTGTTAATAGACTCCGCTCGACAATGAAGTAGAAGGTTTTGACGAGAGAACAACGCTGGATGCTGAACACGCTTAATTATTGGAAGGAGGAAGCTGGCTTTGATACATAAACAGAACATTTGCAGACAGAAAATATTTAATATTAATAACGAGATAAATCATAGCAATGCTAAGTGTGGTAAATAGCTTTTTGGGCTGATGGAAAAAAGGCTGCATTTCAAGCTAGTGACTCTCCGCCATAATAAATTCACTGTCATTACTTTAGCGTTCAACTTCCATTATAGGACTATTCCACATCCACATTTCAGACTGCAAGAAGTCCAACAATTAAAACCTTTCTCTAGTGGATTTCTTAATTCTATCTCAAGTTTCTTAACCCAATCCAATACAGAGAGCACATTGTTTGGGCTGTTACCCATTCCTTCCATAGCATGGTATCCTTTCCGAGCACCCACCTATACAGGGTGACTATATTCTTGTTCTTAATCTCCCAATCCAACTCATTGGTAAGTATTAAATTTAAGATACCCCCCAAAATAATTAAATGATCACATTGCTATAAAAAATGTTCCCCTGATGTGATAAATTGACTTTGGGGAATAAAATTGATCACTTACGTAGCAGCATTATTTTGTATTTCCCTTATTTACTTATGGCGGATGGTGTGGGAAAAAGTTTATATTGTGATTTCAGAAGTTTCTACTCCGAAATATTGGCAATTTTGTAGAAGAATTTTTCGAAAAGTTGAAATGTCACTCAGTAGCATTGTACGATTTGCAACATTTCATTTATTTAGCAATTTGTCACTTATTTTTTTTGCCAGAGGAATATATTTTGCTTTGATAATTATGGTGGAAAATAAAGTGCAAACACCTGTCATACTAGCTGAAACCTTTATTTGATAGTTTCATAGGTTACGACTGCACTCCTCCTCCTCAGTGATTGATTTTTGGCAAATCAATTCTTGTATAAAATTCCTATATGCCATTTCGGTGTCTTATAACATTTGTCCCCAGAATGCCCTAGATTCAATAGAAGTATATAATTAGGCAATACTGATAAGAAGGTTACAGCTGCAATTATATGGGTAGCATTGACACTGTGACATATTACTATTTCAATATCTGAGGTGTATCCGGCACAGTACAGTAAGTACAGAAGAGGTCAACATAAATCAGAAATGTTCTACAAACTATAATACTTTGCTTCTCCCTGTAATAAAGTATTGGCTAATTGAACACTTTATGAAAACCTTAAATGTTGCAGCATACGTCTTCAAACAGCTATACATTGCAATCAGCCAGAATTGATACAAACATAAAATTTTTGTAACCAGCAGGACCCCCAGTCACGTGGCAGACCAGCAACATGAGCAACAATCTTCTCAAGAAAATAGTACAGGCTGCACTTTCTTTCAGAGCAAGGTGCGGCACCACTGTGTAGGGAGGAGGAGACCCATGTCCCAGAGGTCAAAAACATACAGATAATAAAGTGATGGCATTTTCTTAGAGAAGCACTCCTCCAATCAAAGTTTTTATCCATTTAACCCCTTCATGACGGAGCCCTTTTTCGTTTTTGCATTTCTGTTTTTCGCTCCCCTTCTTCCCAGAACTATAACTTTGTATATCTCCATTAATATGGCCATGTGAGGGCTTGTTTTTTGCGGGACAAGTTGTACTTTTGAATGACACCATTGCTTTTACCATATCATGTACTCGAAAACGGGAAAAAAATTCCAAGTGGGGTGAAATTTTAAAAAAGTGCAATTCAACAACTGTTTTTTTCATTTTTTTTACCATGTTCACCAAATTCTAAAACTGACCTGCCATTATGATTCTCTAGGTCATTATTAGTTCATAGATACCAAAAATGTCTAGGTTCTTTTTTATTTAAGTGGTGAAAAAAAAATCCAAAGTTTGTTAAAAGAAAATGCACCATTTTCCGAGGCCTGTAGGGTCTCCATTTTTCGTGATCTGGTGCCCGGCTGAGCATTTATTTTTTTTGCTTGCCGAGCTGACGTTTTTAATTATTCCATTTTGTTCTTTATACGATCTTTTGATCGCCCGTTATGGCATTTTAATGTAATGTTGCGGCGACCAAAAAAAACGTAATTCTAGGGTTTTGACTTTTTTCACTGCACCGTTTACTTGATTGGATTAATTCTTTTCAAAGCTTGATACATCTGGCAATTCTGAAGGCGGCGATACCAAATATGTGTATGTTTGATTTTTTTTCATAGTTTTATTTTGAATGGGGCGAAAGAGGGGGGTGATTAGAACTTTTATATATATATATATATTTGTAACATTTTTAAAAGTTTTTTTTTTTACACTCAGCATGCTTCAATAGTCTCCATGGGAGACTAGAAGCTACAGTTGTCAGATTGGCTCTGTTACATACAGGTGATGATTAGATTGCCTGTAGGTAGCAGAAATGCTCACTTGCTATGAGTGCCAACCACTGGGCGGTGCTCATAGCAAGATTTCCGGCACACTTGCCAGAAGCGCGCTTTAAATGCTGTTGTCAGAGATTGATAGTGGCATTTAACTAGTTAACAGCCATGGATGGATCGCAATTCCACCCGTGGCTATTAGAGGCACATGTCAGCTGTTCAAAACACAGTGCTATGTAATATGTATGTCCTCCTAATATTTCTTTGCATATCCTCTTGTATTCTTTTAATATATATCAATATATTTAGAGGATATAAATTTTGATGGGAGTGCTCCTCCAATAATGCAATATCACTATGTGAGATAGGTATACTCAATAAACATGTAAAACAGCTTCTAAGCAAATATCTTTTTCTAACAACCCATCTAGATGGACTGATACAGGCCATTAGATGACCACACTATGCATGCCGATCGGCAGTTGTTTATTGGCCTGTTCGGAGAGATCAATGAACATTATAAGTGAATTGTACAATCAATAATGGAAATATTCCATAGAAATTCATACTATGGTAGCACATGTTCTGTTTACACATGGCGATGTGCTGCCAATATCAATGATAATTTCCCCCAATAAATGAGCATTTTTCCCGTTCTTCAGGTCATTGCCTGCCTGTATAGATGGGTAGACAGTTGGGAATGAGCATTGCTACAAACTATTTTTTCCCGATTATTGGGTTGCCTAGATGGGTCGTTAGACACGTATCACACTGAAGGTACAGAAAAACCTAAAGTGGCTCTTTAACGTCTAACTAGTTATCACTAGGAGGAATGTGAATGAAAATGGCACTGAAGGAATGCAGGATAGGAAGAGCACAAATGAGAAAACTAATGAGAGAAACAAATAAATAGAAAAGTTTGATCTGATATAAAAACTAGGCTGGGAAATAGAAGACAGAAATGTTAGACAAAATAATACTAGACGTCAATTCAAAAATGTGGTAGGTCATTCTGCTTTTATGTGGCTTATGGCTTGTTTTGCATTGCATCAAACTGAGGATTTAGACTAGAGAGATAATTTGACACTTCAAAGGAACCTGTCACGTGCTAGCTAATGCTATTGACATTTGGATATATCTGTGGGTTAATAGCATTAGAAAAGGTCCTCAGTCAACATACTGAAAGTGTAGCACTCTGGAGAAAATAAGCTGCCGGCTTTCAGTCATAGAGACATGCCAGTTTGACTACAGTCACCACTTACAGCACTGTGAGAGGTCGCTATAATTACACCTTGACACTTTGACTGATATCTGGCTCAGCAGTTCTTCAGTGCAGAACTGACTGTCAAAGTGGTGGGTTGTGCCTATAGTTGTGATACACAGTGCTGTAAGTGGTGATTGGGGTGATGCACCGGCCCGCCTCTATGACTGAAAGTCGGCGACTCCAGGAGGAATAAAGTTTATTTTCTCTCATGTGACATATGAGTACAGTTGTCCAACACCTTCATAACACTATTAACCTGCAGAGTAACACTACATTCTACCTGCAGGTTAATAGTACTAGCCAAAATGACAGGTTCCCATGAAAGAAGCATTTTCCATATAAATCATTTCCGATATGAGTTGCTAGTGAAAGATAGACACCTTGTTACCACCTACATGATTGTACAGTACATCCCAGGCTATGACTGGTTTTAAATTCTCACGTTCTGCACTTGTGAACTCCAGCATAAACAAGCTAGAGGCAATATGACTTCTTATTTATTTTCATGGGCTTGTTGAAAAGATGATATAAGACTGTCTTACTGACAATGAATGTAATGACAAACACAGAGCATGGACTTCTACAGTCAGGTGCTGCAATTTCATCCGTACATACACATCCGTTTGTATTCATATTTTTAGTAATAAATATTCTTATTTTGTGCAAAAAACCCTCAATAAAACTATCAGTTTCGAACATGATAAATATCTATGAAATAGAAAAAAAAATCAGCAAATATATACAAAAAACAGCCAAAGGTAACTCATTAATAAATGCAGTAAACTTAGGTGAGGTGGCATGCACTGGTTATTCCTTATACAAAACATAATAGAAAAATAATATGAAATACAATTGCCCCCTCTCAAGGCACAAAAAAATCAGTGTGCAAAAATAGGCAATAATTAAAATATATGTAAACAATACTTCACAACATGGAATGCTATAAAAATACCTCTGGACATAAAATATTGTAGCAAAGTAAAAACTAAAATGTACCATATATACTCGAGTATAAGCCAAGAATTTCAGCCTATTTTTTTAGGCTGAAATTGCACCTCTCAGCTTATACTCGAGTCATTCCCAGGGGTCGGCAGGGGAGGGGGAGCGACAGCAGTCTAATCATACTCACCTGCCCCTGGCACGGTCCCTGCCGTCCCTGGTTCTCCGGGCGCTGACAGCTTCTTCCTGTATTTAATATGGACCCAACTCCACTCCCATAGGGGTGGAGCCGCATATTCATTACTGCAATGAGCGGTACCATGTGACCACTCAATACAGGAAGAAGCTGTCAGCGCCCGGAGAACCAGGGACTGCAGGGACCGCGCCAGGGGCAGGTGAGTATGACGGGGCCGTGCGCAATATTCACCTGTCCCCCGATCCACCCTCAGTGCCGCTACGTCTTCCGCGTCCTCTGTAGTGACGCTCAGATCAGAGGGTGCGATGACGCGATTAGTGTGCACCCTCTACCTGAACGTCAGTGCAGAGGACGCAGAAGACACAGCGGCGCCGATGGTGAAATGGAGGACAGGTAAATATAGTAAGTGCTGGGGGCCTGAGCGACAAGAGGTCATTATGTGACTTTTTTTTTAATCGCAGCAACAGCATATGGGGCATAATAGTCTATGGAGCATCTTATGGGGCCATAATCACCATTTGTGGAGCATTCTATGGGCAAATGTGTCTATGGAGCATCTCATGGGGCCATGTGCAGCATTATATGGGGCAATTATCTGTATGGAGCATCTTATGGGGCCATAATCAGCATTTGTGGAGCATTATATGGGGCAAATACCTCTATGGAGCATCTTATGGGGCCATAATCAGAATTTGTGCAGCATTATAAGGGAAAAATGTGTCTATGGAGAATCTTATGGCGCCATAATCAGCATTTGTGCAGCATTATATGGGGCAAATATCTCTATGGAGCATCTTATGGGGGCCATAATCAGCATTTGTGCAGCATTATATTGGGCAAATGTGTCTATGGAGCATCTTATGGGGCCATAATCAGCATTTGTGCAGCATTATACAGGGCAAATGTGTCTATGGAATATCTTATGGGCCATAATCAGCATTTGTGGAGCATTATACGGGGCAAATGTGTCTATGGAGCATCTTATGGGGCCATATGCAGCATTATATGGGGCAAATATCTCTATGAAGCTTCTTATGGGGCCATAATCAGCATTTGTGCAGCATTATATGGGGCAAATATCTCTATGGAGCATCTTATGGGGCCATAATCAACATTTGTGCAGCATTATAAGGGGCAAATATCTCTATGGAGCATCTTATGGGGCCATAATCAGCATTTGTGCAGTATTATATGGGGCATATTTTAATATGGAGCATCTTATGGGGCCCATCATGAACTGTATGGAGCATTATATGGGGCTCCTGATTCAATATGGATATTCAAAAACACTTAACCTAATGATGTCTCAATTAATTTTACTTTTATTGGTATGTATTTTTATTTTTGACATTTACCGGTAGCTGCAGCATTTTCCACCCTAGGCTTATACTCAAGTCATTAGGTTTTCCCTGTTTTTTTTTGGCAAAATTAGGGGTCTTGGCTTATACTCGGGTCGGCTTATACTCGAGTATAATGTGCACTAATGTGATCAATAGCCTAAAGCGTGCAACCTGAGAAACTAAAGGCATACAACTGATTGTTCTTGAGATGTCATCAGTTCAAGCTTTGCTGGCTGTGCATGTACACTCTTAGGCCACATTCACATGTTCAGTATTTTACCTCGGTATTTGTAAGCCAAAACCAGGAGTGGGTGATAAATACAGAAGTGGTGACTAGGGTTGAGCGACCTTTTCTTTTATAGGATCGGGTCGGGTTTCACGAAACCCGACTTTTTCAAAAGTCGGGTCGAGTGAAATCGGCCGATCCTATAAAAAAGTCGGGGTCGGGGTCGGCCGAAACTCGAAACCCAATGCAGTGCATTGGGTTTCCAATGGTTCCCAGGGTCTGAAGGAGCGGAAACTCTCCTTCAGGCCCTGGGATCCATATTTAAGTGTAAAATAAAGAATTAAAATAAAAAATATCGCTATACTTACCATCTGACGGGCCCTGGTACTAACCGGGAACCTTCCTTCCTTAGAATCAGCCTTCCAGGACCTTGCGGTGACGTCGCGGTGACGTCACGGCTTGTGATTGGTCGCGCGCCGCCCATGTGACCGCTCGCGCGACCAATCACAAGCCGCGACGTCACCGTGACATCACCGAGGGTCCTGGAAGGGCTGATTTTTAGGAAGGAAGGCTGTCGGAAAGAAGCAGGGCGTGTCCGAGGGTGAGTATATACCTAATAGGAATATACTCACCCTCGGCTTCGTTCCGGCAGCCTTCCTTCCTAAGAATCAGCCCTTCCAGGACCCTCGGTGACGTCACGGTGACGTCGCAGCTTGTGATTGGTCGCGCGAGCGGTCACATGGGCGGCGCTCGACCAATCACAAGCCGCGACGTCACCGCGACGTCACCGCAAGGTCCTGGAAGGCTGATTCTAAGGAAGGAAGGTTCCCGGTTAGTACCAGGGCCCGTCAGAGGGTAAGTATAGCGATATTTTTTATTTTAATTCTTTATTTTACACTTAAATCTGAATTTCGATACCAATTCCCGATATCTTAAACATATCGGGAATCGGTATCGGAATTCCGATTCCAGATTCAGAAGATCGCCGACTTCATGGCCGACCCCACACAGGGGTCGGGTCGGGTTTCATGAAACCCGACTTTGCCAAAAGTCGGCGACTTCTGAAAATTGCCGACCCGTTTCGCTCAACCCTAGTGGTGACAAATTTCTGTTATACTTTTACTCTGATTGTTCCACTCCTGGTATTGGCTTACAAATACTGATGTAAAATACTGACCAAATATTTGTTTCATTTCAAATAAAAGACTTTATACTTGCCGTGTGTTTATTTACCATACACCTATAAGATTAGTAATGAATAGGTGTCTTACAGACCTTTCGGCATGAATAAGCCGTGGGCTTGATGTCACCCGACAATACAAAGGTGACATCAACCAACAAATATAAACCCCACTTCAACCACTAAATGGCAAGTGGGAAGAGCTGAGCAAAGTGCTAGAATTGGCACATCTAATAGATGTGCCATTTCTGAGCAGCTGCAGAATGCTATTTTTAGGCTGGAGGGTCAATATCTATGGTCCCTTACCAGCCTGAGTATACCATCTCCTAGCTGTCTCCTTTAGCAAAGCTGGTTATCAAAAATGGTGGGGACCCCACATCATTTTTTTAAATTATTTATTTAAATAATTTAAAAAAAAACATGAGGACCCCTCTATTCTTGAAAACCTGCATTGCTAACATTGACAGCTGAGGGCTGCAGCCCCCAGCTTTCAGTTTTGCCTGGCTGGTTAACAAAAATACAAGGAAACCTATGATGGATTTTTCATTTATTTATAGAGCATGCGGTGGCTGATGAATACTCCTATCAGGCGGCGCCTGCTCTCACTGTTATTAGTAGCAGCAGGCGCAGGCTGATGGGAGTAGTAATCCGATCAGCCACCGCCTGCTCTCGCTGCTATCAGTTGAATATAACTTTCAACATTCTCCCCTGCTGATCTCAGCGCGAGCAGGGGAGAATGATGGGAGTGGTCTTCAGCACCTGGAGCAAGGGAACAGCGCTAACAGTACCGCTGCTTCCCAGGCACCGATACGTGTCACAGTGATGATACACCAACATCATCCGAGTGTCATCAGTGTGCATGTGTGTGGAAAATGCTACTGTTACAAAACAGACATGTCAGCTAATTTTGACCAAGGACACACGGTCTGTGGAACCACACTGACATGTGCACAGTCCCATTGACTTGAATGGATCTACGTGTGTAACTCTGATATGTGTGAAATCTTTCACCACACATACCAGACACTGATACTGATGTGTGAAAGAGCCCTAAGAGCATATAATCTACATGAAAGAGAGAGGACCCAGTGGACTATAAGGGTGAGTGTCCACTGTCAGGAAACGCTGCTTGTTTGACGCTGCAGCGTCAAACACACAGCGTCCAGATGTTCCAGCATAGTGGAGGGGATTTTTTGAAATCCCGTGTCCACTATGCGTGGAAACCCGCACGCGGCGGCCCTGCGACTCCGGACATGCTGCGCGTCTTTTCAGATCGCAGCATGTCCGTACACCTTGCGGGGACGCAGCGTCCCCACAAGGCATATCACAGGGCCCTATGGCGAGGGGTGTGATGATCCCGGATGTGTACTGTACACATCCGGCACCATCGCGTCCCAGAAAAGGGGCGGGGCTTAGCGTCGAGCGGCTTCGCCGCTGCGGCGATACCGCCGGCCATCCTGAGCGTGGACACGCACCCTGAGAGCTTACATTTTACAGGAAAGAATCTTAGGACTTGATCACATGAGTCATAATTCTCTCATCTCATCAATCAGATCGATTATGGAAATGACACTTGGCTCAAACTCTCATTACAGTTTGAGCCGAGTGTCAGATAACTGTGATCTGCTTATTTCACATTATTTCGCATGAGAGAATCGTACCACAGGTGCAAAGAAGACTGAGAACTTAATTGGCTGTGTCTGTGGAAATCGGACTACAATCAGATGACATCCGAGTGCAGTACAATGATATACATGCACCCACAGACTCGATGGGTGCGCATGATTCGATTCGTGGAGCCACTCACAGAATGCTGAGTATTTTTTCTCATGCCGAATTGGTCTGTAGAACAAAATAGCAGATCTGCCCTGCCCTATAGCATAACATTGGTCCGAGAGCTATCCAATAAAACATCAGAAAGCAGTCATCTGAGTTATACGAGTATATATCCAGTGACTCTGGAGATTGAACATGACTAGTGTTGAGCATTCCGATACCGCAAGTATCGGGTATCGGCCGATACTTGCGGTATCGGAATTCCGATACCGAGATCCGATACTTTTGTGGTATCGGGAATCGGAAGTTCCCAGTGTATGGTTCCCAGGGTCTGAAGGAGAGGAAACTCTCCTTCAGGCCCTGGGATCCATATCCATGTAAAAAATAAAGAATTAAAATAAAAAATAGGGATATACTCACCCTCTGACGTGCCCTGGTAGTAACCGGCAGCCTGCTTTGCTTAAAATGAGCGCGTTCAGCACCTTCCATGACGTCACGGCTTCTGATTGGTCACGTGCCGCTCATGTGACCGCCACGCGACCAATCACAAGCCGCGACGTCATTCTCAGGCCCTAAACTCCTCATTCTAGGAATTTAGGACCTGAGAATGGCGTCGCGGCTTGTGATTGGTCGCATGGCGGTCACATGAGCGGCACGCGACCAATCAGAAGCCGTGACGTCATGGAAGGTGCTGAACGCGCTCATTTTAAGCAAAGCAGGCTGCCGGTTAACAGTGGTAAGGTGCAGGGGCCTCCGGACGAGTGAGTATATCAATATTTTTTATTTTAATTCTTTATTTTACACATTAATATGGATCCCAGGGCCTGAAGGAGAGTTTCCTCTCCTTCAGACCCTGGGAACCATCAGGATACCTTCCGATACTTGGTGTCCCATTGACTTGTATTGGTATTGGGTATCGGTATCGGCGATATCTGATACTTTTCGGGTATCGGCCGATACTATCCGATACCGATACTTTCAAGTATCGGACGGTATCGCTCAACACTAAACATGACTCTGCCGTACAAACTGTGCTCCACGTGGACCCGCTGATCTGTGATGGTCTGACCACCACTATTCAATGTATGATAATCAGTAACATGTCATAGCTGCAGGGTATTATGGGGAGGCCTGTGCTGCAACGGAAAATGACATTAGCCAGCTCTTTGATGCTTAAGCAGTGTGAGAAATGCAACTTTTTTTTGTGAACCTGTGAATTGAATTGGAAAATGATCGAATTCACATGATAACATGAATTTCAGGAAATTCAACTCAAACTTGATCCTTCGCAGATCGATTCACTCATCTCTAGCCAGTAGGTATGCAGAACTTTAGGATTGATTTTAGACTACTAGTTTAACAAGGTTCTGAATGTAGATTGCATCTGCCCCGCAGCCATGACTATATTGCTACTATAACTACTGGACTACGTTCAGCAAAAAACAAGACATTATATAGAAATGTTGATGGAAAGATAGAAAAAATTATGATTGCTGCAATAGTGAGAACTAAAAAAAAACATTTTTTTCTGGACTTTAAGGTCAAATTAGGCTATATTAAAGGGTTAATATTAATAAGTGCCTTTTCAATTTTGCTTGTATAGTCTTTTGATTTGCTTGCTTCTTTGGAGGTAGCTCAGAAAGGTCATAGGCTACTGCAGACACTGCTGATTAGCCAAAGCTTCATTATTTAGTTTACATATCAGCTCCGGGTTGGAATGGCTCTCAGGAGAAATGTGAAGGCAAATTCCAATATAACACGTCCCTGGCGTGGACATAAACTGTTAAATATTATAGTAAATTGTAATTTAGCTCTGCGACATATTATAGATGCAAAGTGGATTAGCTAAATTTTAAAAAAAAGTAGTATAAGGCTATGTGCACACATTGAGTATTAGCAGCAGATTTTGTATGTGTTTTAATGGCATCTTTGTACATTCATTTGAATTGGTGCAAAACGCTGCAAAAATGCTGAAAGAATGGACACGCTGAAGATTTGAAAAAATGCTTTAATGGTTCAAGTCTGCTGGAAAAAAATAAAACTTTATTAATTAATTAATTAATTTACTTTGCTGGTGTGGAAAAAAAATGCAGAAAAAGTGCAACTTGCGAACAAGCCCTAAATTGTACTTTTCATTCATGGCATGACCTAAAATTGAATTAAATTTTATGGTATAACATGAGAAGCACCAATACCAGCTTCACATCTTGTATTTGTAAAGATTTTCTTATTCTAATGAAGATGGGCGACCAGAGCCACCCAATCTTAATTTTGTAAATTCAAAAACAATTCTTATGATTGTATAATACTGTGTGGAAAAGGAGAAAAACATAGGAAATAAGAATTAGCATTACAGGTGATATAGGAATAGCAGAGACATTACCGGCTCAAATTGGCATGAACACGCTCGTGCGTCAGTCAGGAATATAAAAATATCACAGAATATGTGAATACTAGACGGTGGCCCGATACTAACACATCGGGTAGTCTAGAATATGTATGTATGTATGTTTATAGCAGCCACATAGCATATAGCAGAGGCCACGTAACACAGACAGCCACGTAGTATATAACACAACCACGTAGTATATAACACAGCCCACGCAGTATATAACACAGCACACGTAGTATATAACACTGCCCATGTAGAATATAACACTGCCCACGTAGTATATAACACTGCCCACATAGTATATAACACTGCCCACGTAGTATATAATGCTGCGCACATAGTATATAACGCTGCCCACGTAATATATAACACTACCCACGCAGTATATAACACAGCCCACGCAGTATATAACGCTGCCCATGTAGTATATATCGCTGCCCATGTAGTATATAACACTGCCACATAGTATATAACACTGCCACATAGTATATAACACTACCCACGTAGTATATAACACTGCCACGTAGTATATAACACAGCCCATGTAATATATAGCATCCACGCAGTATATAACACAGCCCATGTAGTATTTAACATTGCCCACATAGTATATAATATTGCCCACGTAGTATATAACACTGCCCACGCAGTATATAACACAGGCCACACAGTATACAACACTGCCCACGTAGTATATAGCAGCCTCACAGTATATAACACAGCCCAAGTACTATATAGCACTGAGGACATCATATCCCTGTTAAAAACGAATGAAAATAAAAAATAGTTATTATAGTTACTCACCCTCCAGCATCCAGAGAAGCTGTCCCTATGCGCGCAATACGGCCGCCTGCTTCCGTTCCCAGCAATGTATTGCGAAATTACCCAGATGACTTAGCTACGTCATCATCTCGCGAGACCGCAATGCATGGCCCGGAGAGTCGCGATAAGCGGGAAAGGTCCTGGAGGTGAGTATATAATGATTTTTAGTTTTTTTTAATTATTTTTAACATTAGATCTTTTTACTATTGATGCTGCATAGGCCACATTAATAGTAAAAAGTTGGTCACACAGGGTTAATAGCAGCATTAACAGAATGCGTTACAACGTGGCATAATGAAGTGTAATGCAGCCATTAACCCTGTGTGAGCGCTGACTGGAGGGGAGTATGGAGGGGGCACTGACAGAGAGTAGGAAGGGGGAAATATGCGGCTGGACTGTGCCAGTCGCTAATTGGTCGCAGCCTGCCGGCCACGACCAATCAGCGATGCGGGATTTACGTGACAGACAGAAAAACAGACAGACAAACAGACGGAAGTGCCCCTTAGACGATTATATATATAGATGTGCTCAAACTGAATAACACAACATGTAAAAATGTAGACACTACAAAGAAAAATGTAAAAAAGGAAATAGCAAAGGGGGATTCCTAACATGGCGCCAATACATCAATTACGTCAAATTCACGGAAAGCACCAACTGATAACCATCTGCCCACTGGAAGAGTACATAGAATCAAAATGATTGGTGTTACTTTGGCAAATAGTCATAACAGCTTGGTCACAAAAGCGTATAACTCGGACGAGTGCCATCTGATATTTTAGCGAATAGCACTAAACCAATGTTTTATTATGAGGCAGTGCTGCTCTGTTTTTCTCTACTGCCTGAATCGGTCTGTGGAAAAGATTGCAGCATGCTGTGAGTGGCTCCATAAGTCGAATCACATACACGCATTCAATTCAATGGATGCACGTAAAACATTGGACTGCACTTGGATGTCATTGGAGTGCAGTCTGACATTCACAGACTCAGACAATGGAGAAGATGAGGAATTACGTTCTCCCTCTTCCTACCTGTGCTGCGATTCTCTCATGTGAGAGAATCGAATCACAGTAATCTGACACTTGGATCAAAATTGGATCAAAGTTTGATCAAAGCATAATCGAGCCAAAAGATTTAAAGCTCATGTGACCCTGTTCTAAATGTTATTGTACCCGATAGGCTGGAATATAAGCAGATAGGGGTAATCAGGCTAACTATTTGCTCATTTCTTAATATTTTAGTGGGGCAAAATATATCTATGAACAAATTGCCCTAAACGACTACAAAACAATATATATTTTTTGCTATGTATAGATTAAAAAAATTATATACATGTATAAGGCTTGAGAATGGCTCACACCTTCAGCTGAAAAGACGAAGAGCCCCTATGGACTAATAAACCACTATATTTGTTCTAACAAGGAGTGCAGTCTTCATCTTTTTTGTACTATACAGGGGATCGGTATATGCCCTGGAAGGTCTGGCACCAATTTTCACATACTGCTTGCTAGTGCTCCTTTTCAATTTTCTTTTAAATATATAAAAGAAAATAAAAGGGAACACTTAAACAACACAATGTAACTTCAAGTCAATCATACTTCTGTGAAATCAACCTGTCCAGTTATGAAGCAACACCAATTGTGAATCAATTTCTTCTGCTGATTTGAAAATTGGAACAGACAACAGACAGAAATTATATGCAATTAGCAAGACAACCCCTATAAAGGTGTGGTTTTGCAGGGGATGACCACAGACCATTTTTCTGTTCTCATCTCTTTTGGCTGTTTTTTTGGTCACTTTTGCATTTTATCATTACTCTCACCCCTAGAGATACAGTAGCATGAGGCGATGTCTATATTACATCCCACAGAAGTTGTTCAGATAGTGCAGCTCATCCACGATGTCACATCAAAGAGAGCTGTGGCTAAAAGGGTAGCTGTGTCTGTCAGCACAGTATCCAGGACATGGAGCAGATACCAGGAGACAGGCCAGTACACCAGGAGATGTGGATGGGCAGTAGGAGGGCAACAATCCAGCAGTAGGACTGCCATTCTCCTCCTTTGTGCAAGAAGGAACAGGAGGAGTAGTGGCAGAGCCCTGCAAAATGACCTCCAGCTGACCACTAACATCCATGTATCTGTTCAAACTGTCAGAAACAGTCTACAAGAGGGTGGTATGAGGGCCCAACATCTACAAGCGGGTGTTGAGCTCACAGCCCAATACTGTGCAGGGCGATTGGCATTGACCACAGAACACCAAGATTGGCAGATTCGGCATTGTCATCATGTGCTCTTCACAGATGAGAGCAGGTTCACACAGGCCACATGTGACAGAAGTGACAGAGCATGGAGATGCAGTTGAGAATGTTCTGCTGACTGATACATCTTCCAGCGTGACCAGTTTGGCAGTGGGTCAGTAATAGTGGGGGGTGGCATTTCTTTAGGGGCCATACAGCCTTCCATGTGCTAGCCAGAGGTACCCAGACTTCTATTACTTATTGGAATGAGATCCTCAGACCCATTGTGAGACCATATGCAGGTGCACTGGGCCCTGGGTTCCTTCTGATGCATGACAATGCTAGGTTTCATGTGGCTGAAGTGTGTCAGCAGTTCTTGCATGATGAAAGCATTGATGCTATGGATGGACCTGCCCGTTCCCCAGACCTGAATCCAATCGAGGACATCTGGTACACCATGTCTGATTCCATTCAGGAACGCCACATTGCACGACAGACTGTCTCAGGTCTGGAATGAGATCCCTCAGGAGAACATCCGCTATCTCATCAAGACCATACCCAGGCATTGTAGGGAGGTCATACAGGCATGTGGAGGCCACATATCATTTCCTTGTCTTGAGGCATTTCCACAGAAGTTGGAGCAGCCTGTATTTTGATAGTTTGATTTTGAGTATCATTCCAAATCCAGACCTCCATGGGATATTCATTTTGATTTACATTGATCATGCTTATGTTTTATTGTTCTCAATGCATTCTACTATGTAATGAATAAAGATTTGCAACTGGGATATTTCATTCAGTGATATCTAGAATGTGGTAGTTTAGTGTTCCTTTTATTTTGTTGAGCAGTGTATAAGTACTTTTTAATTTCAGTGAATATATATATATATATATATATATATATATATATATATATAAGTGTGTACATGTCCACATATATATATATATATATATATATATATATATATATATATATATACACTCACTGGCCACTTTATTAGGTACACCTGTCCAACTTGTTAACACTTAATTTCTAATCAGCCAATCACATGGCGGCAACTCAGTGCATTTAGGCATGTAGACATGGTCAAGACAATCTCCTGCAGTTCAAACCGAGCATCAGTATGGGGAAGAAAGGTGATTTGAGTGCCTTTGAATGTGGCATGGTTGTTGGTGCCAGAAGGGCTGGTCTGAGTATTTCAGAAACTGCTGATCTACTGGGATTTTCACGCACAACCATCTCTAGGGTTTACAGAGAATGGTCCGAAAAAGAAAAAAAATCCAGTGAGCGGCAGTTCTGTGGGCGGAAATGCCTTGTTGATTCCAGAGGTCAGAGGAGAATGGGCAGACTGGATCGAGCTGATAGAAAGGCAACAGTGACTCAAATCGCCACCCGTTAAAACCAAGGTAGGCCTAAGAGCATCTCTGAACGCACAGTGCGTCGAACTTTGAGGCAGATGGGCTACAGCAGCAGAAGACCACACCGGGTACCACTCCTTTCAGCTAAGAACAGGAAACTGAGGCTACAATTTGTACAAGCTCATCGAAATTGGACAGTAGAAGATTGGAAAAACGTTGCTTGGTCTGATGAGTCTCGATTTCTGCTGCGACATTCGGATGGTAGGGTCAGAATTTGGCGTAAACAACATGAAAGCATGGATCCATCCTGCCTTGTATGGAGCATCTTTGGGATGTGCAGCCGACAAATCTGCGGCAACTGTGTGATGCCATCATGTCAATATGGACCAAAATCTCTGAGGAATGCTTCCAGCACCTTGTTGAATCTATGCCACGAAGAATTGAGGCAGTTCTGAAGGCAAAAGGGGGTCCAACCCGTTACTAGCATGGTGTACCTAATAAAGTGGCCGGTGAGTGTATATATATATAGTGATGCAGTGACCCCTGTGGCGGCTAGGGGGCGCTGTGTGTGCTCCTTGGGATATGCATGGAGGCATATTTGTTGTTATTAGGGTTGAGTGAAACGGGTCGGCCATTTTCAGAAGTCGCCGACTTTTGGCAAAGTCGGGTTTCATGAAACCCGACCCGACCCCTGTGTGGGGTCGGCCATGTGGTCGGCGATCTTCTGAATCTGGTATCGGAATTCCGATACCGAGTTCCGATATGTTTGCGATATCGGGAATCGGTATCAGAATTCATATTTAAGTGTTAAATAAAGAATCAAAATAAAAAATATTGATATACTCACCCTCGGACGCGCCCTGGTACTAACCGGCAGGATTCCTTCCTAAGAATGAGCGCGTGAATGATCTGCGGTGACGTCGCGGCTTGTGATTGGTCACGAGTAGAGTTGAGCGACTTTCATTTTTTTAAGATCGAGTCGGGTTTTGTGAAACCCGATTTTGTCCAGAGTCGAGTCGAGTGCAGTCGGCCGATTATCGCTAAAAGTCGGGGATCGACCGAAACACGAAACCCAATGCAAGTCAATGGGGAAGCATAGTCGGCAGTGAGTGGAGGCCAGGAAAACACCTACAGTGCCCATTTTAATGCCAAAAACATCCATTCTTGTTTCTGAAGCTTGTCAATCTTAATTAACTTTATAATAATAGTTGGGCATAGGGAATTGGGGGTCATTTGGCAAAAGTTGTGGGGGGAGTAGGGCCGGCTCAAGTTTTTCGTGGGCCCAGGAAATGCGGACTACGTCACGGCGGTGTTGCAGGGAAAGGTAAGTATTTCAACGTTGCAAGTGCTGTGATCCTGAGCAAGCAGGGGGGGGCCCACTCGTTCGCATTGGCACTGGCACAGGGCCCCTCAAAGTACAGCGATGTGTGTTTGCATGGCGGGGGCGCCTCCCACCAGCAGCGACACTTTTGCGTACTCTGAGGGGCCCTGTGCCAGTGACGTCGCCAACGAGTATGCCCCCCCACCTGATGAAGGAACCTGCACTTTCATCTGCACCTTCCTCTCTGTCCCTGTGTAAGGTGGTATAACATGCGGGAAGGGGAACCTTACTTTCAGCAGGGTCAGATTCTGGCTGTGTAGAGTATAAGGGGAATGTAGTGGTCTAGGTCAATGTACCAGCAGACTCATCTAGCAGTGGCTGGGCAATGGGCAGGATGAGGAGGAAACAGATATAGGGCCAAAGAATAAAGTAGGCTAAATGCAGTTCAAAATTGGTAACAGGACTAAACAGGCGGCATTGCTTTGTTCAGTGGAGTAGCAAACCCAAGAGCAGCAGACACTGTTTCAAGGGCATAACCACACTAGTAGGCCAAATGCAGTTTAATATCTGATAGTATAGGGCGAAAGCCAGAATGTGGAAGCTCAGCTTTGTTCAGTTGAGGACAACACCAGGCAGGGGCAGACAGACACCTTTAGTAGGCCGGAACAGCCAATTGCATTTTTAAAAATGGTAATTTGGAACTGAAGGTAGAAGCTCAGCTTTATTCAGTTGAGGACAACACCAGGCAGGGGCAGACATTCACCTTTAGTAGGCCGGAACAGCCAATTGCATTTTTAAAAATGGTAATTTGGAACAGAAGGTTGAGGCTCAGCTTTATTCAGTTGAGGACAACACCAGGCAGGGGCAGACAGACACCTTTAGTAGGCCGGAACAGCCAATTTTTTAAAAAAACAGCAGTTAGTAAGAGGCAGAAGGTAGAAGCTCAGCTTTATTCAGTTGAGGACAACACCAGGCAGGGGCAGACAGACACCTTTAGTAGGCCGGAACAGCCAATGGCATTTTTAAAAATGGTAATTTGGAACTGAAGGTTGAAGCTCAGCTTTATTCAGTTGAGGACAACACCAGGCAGGGGCAGACATTCACCTTTAGTAGGCCGGAACAGCCAATTGCATTTTTAAAAATGGTAATTTGGAACAGAAGGTTGAGGCTCAGCTTTATTCAGTTGAGGACAACACCAGGCAGGGGCAGACAGACACCTTTAGTAGGCCGGAACAGCCAATTGCATTTTTAAAAATGGTAATTTGGAACAGAAGGTTGAAGCTCAGCTTTATTCAGTTGAGGACAACACCAGGCAGGGGCAGACAGACACCTTTAGTAGGCCGGAACAGCCAATTGCATTTTTAAAAATGGTAATTTGGAACAGAAGGTTGAGGCTCAGCTTTATTCAGTTGAGGACAACACCAGGCAGGGGCAGACATTCACCTTTAGTAGGCCGGAACAGCCAATTGCATTTTTAAAAATGGTAATTTGGAACAGAAGGTTGAGGCTCAGCTTTATTCAGTTGAGGACAACACCAGGCAGGGGCAGACAGACACCTTTAGTAGGCCGGAACAGCCAATTGCATTTTTAAAAATGGTAATTTGGAACAGAAGGTTGAAGCTCAGCTTTATTCAGTTGAGGACAACACCAGGCAGGGGCAGACAGACACCTTTAGTAGGCCGGAACAGCCAATGGCATTTTTAAAAATGGTAATTTGGAACTGAAGGTTGAAGCTAAGCTTTATTCAGTTGAGGACAACACCAGGCAGGGGCAGACATTCACCTTTAGTAGGCCGGAACAGCCAATTGCATTTTTAAAAATGGTAATTTGGAACAGAAGGTTGAGGCTCAGCTTTATTCAGTTGAGGACAACACCAGGCAGGGTCAGACAGACACCTTTAGTAGGCCGGAACAGCCAATTGCATTTTTAAAAATGGTAATTTGGAACAGAAGGTTGAAGCTCAGCTTTATTCAGTTGAGGACAACACCAGGCAGGGGCAGACAGACACCTTTAGTAGGCCGGAACAGCCAATTTTTTAAAAAAACAGCAGTTAGTAAGAGGCAGAAGGTAGAAGCTCAGCTTTATTCAGTTGAGGACAACACCAGGCAGGGGCAGACAGACACCTTTAGTAGGCCGGAACAGCCAATTTTTTAAAAAAACAGCAGTTAGTAAGAGGCAGAAGGTAGAAGCTCAGCTTTATTCAGTTGAGGACAACACCAGGCAGGGGCAGACAGACACCTTTAGTAGGCCGGAACAGCCAATGGCATTTTTAAAAATGGTAATTTGGAACTGAAGGTAGAAGCTCAGCTTTATTCAGTTGAGGACAACACCAGGCAGGGGCAGACATTCACCTTTAGTAGGCCGGAACAGCCAATTGCATTTTTAAAAATGGTAATTTGGAACAGAAGGTTGAGGCTCAGCTTTATTCAGTTGAGGACAACACCAGGCAGGGGCAGACAGACACCTTTAGTAGGCCGGAACAGCCAATTGCATTTTTAAAAATGGTAATTTGGAACAGAAGGTTGAAGCTCAGCTTTATTCAGTTGAGGACAACACCAGGCAGGGGCAGACAGACACCTTTAGTAGGCCGGAACAGCCAATTGCTTTTTTAAAAATGGTAATTTGGAACTGAAGGTTGAAGCTCAGCTTTATTCAGTTGCAGCTTCTTGGCAATAATATAAAGAAGACGAGACAGGACAACACTCGTTGGATGCCATATCTGTGTTTTCACTGGAAAAAAAACTGTCAGTTAACTACTTGTAGGAGAAAGTTTTTGTAGCTGGAGGCCACTTTTTGTATTGTACCAGTTTTCTGTTGTATGTTTGGAACTGAAGGTTGAAGCTCAGCTTTATTCAGTTGAGGACAACACCAGGCAGGGGCAGACACCTTTAGAAGGACGGAACAGCCAATTTTTTTAAAAACAGCAGTTAATCAGAGCCAGAAGGTAGAAGCTCAGCTTTATTCAGTTGAGGACAACTTGAACTAGGGACTGCAGACAGACTTTGCAGGCTGTCCCCTGTGTGGACCATGCATCCAATACATTAACCCATTTAGCCACAAAGGACACGTAACCTTCCGTGGCCAGGCCTACAGGTCCATGTGTCTGTTGTCAGGTATACCTTTGGACTGACAAATTCACAGAATGCAAGGACAATGCGGTCTTTAACATGCAGGTGGAGGGGTGGGATGGCTTTTCTCGCAAAAGAATTGTCAACTGGGTAGCTCATAGCGTGGTATATCGTAGTTCATCCTGGCTTTATTAATATTAAATTAAATTAAAAAATAGGCTCTAGGCACTTTATTATTGGTTCCAGGGGTACACGGGCAGCAGTGGTCAGGTGAGTGGAGGCCTAGTGGAAGGAGGGACCTTAGACAGGCTTCGAAGGCCTAACATAATAAAATGGGCTGGCGGTAGGCACTTTATTATTGGTTCCAGGGGTACACGGGCAGCAGTGGTCTGGTCAGTGGAGGCCTAGTGGAAGGAGGGACCGCAGACAGGCTTCAAAGGCCTAACATAATAAAATGGGCTGGCTGTAGGCACTTTATTATTGGTTCCAGGGGTACACGGGCAGCAGTGGTCAGGTGAGTGGAGGCCTAGTGGAAGGAGGGACCGCAGACAGGCTTCGAAGGCCTAACACAATAAAATGGGCTGGCTGTAGGCACTTTAAAATTGGTTCCAGGGGTACACGGGCAGCAGTGGTCTGGTCAGTGGAGGCCTAGTGGAAGGAGGGACCGCAGACAGGCTTCGAAGGCCTAACACAATAAAATGGGCTGGCTATAGGCACTTTAAAATTGGTTCCAGGGGTACACGGGCAGCAGTGGTCTGGTCAGTGGAGGCCTAGTGGAAGGAGGGACCGCAGACAGGCTTCGAAGGCCTAAAATAACAAACAATAGGCTCATGGCAGTTTTACAGCGGTTACATGGATACACGGGCAGCTTGGTGGTGAGTGGAGGAGTATTTAAAGTAGGGACCGCAGACAGGCTATCAAAGGCCTAAAATAACAAACAATAGGCTCATGGCAGCTTTACAGCGGTTACATGGATACACAGGCAGCTTGGTGGTGAGTGGAGGAGTATTTAAAGTAGGGACCGCAGACAGGCTATCAAAGGCCTAAAATAACAAACAATAGGCTCATGGCAGCTTTACAGCGGTTACATGGATACACAGGCAGCTTGGTGGTGAGTGGAGGAGTATTTAAAGTAGGGACCGCAGACAGGCTATCAAAGGCCTAAAATAACAAACAATAGGCTCATGGCAGCTTTACAGCGGTTACATGGATACACAGGCAGCTTGGTGATGAGTGGAGGAGTATTTAAAGTAGGGACCGCAGACAGGCTATCAAAGGCCTAAAATAACAAACAATAGGCTCATGGCAGTTTTACAGCGGTTACATGGATACACGGGCAGGCAGCTTGGTGGTGAGTGGAGGAGTATTTAAAGTAGGGACCGCAGACAGGCTATCAAAGGCCTAAAATAACAAACAATAGGCTTATGGCAGTTTTACAGCGGTTACATGGATACACAGGCAGCTTGGTGGTGAGTGGAGGAGTATTTAAAGTAGGGACCGCAGACAGGCTATCAAAGGCCTAAAATAACAAACAATAGGCTCATGGCAGTTTTACAGCGGTTACATGGATACACGGGCAGGCAGCTTGGTGGTGAGTGGAGGAGTATTTAAAGTAGGGACCGCAGACAGGCTATCAAAGGCCTAAAATAACAAACAATAGGCTCATGGCAGCTTTACAGCGGTTACATGGATACACAGGCAGCTTGGTGGTGAGTGGAGGAGTATTTAAAGTAGGGACCGCAGACAGGCTATCAAAGGCCTAAAATAACAAACAATAGGCTCATGGCAGCTTTACAGCGGTTACATGGATACACAGGCAGCTTGGTGATGAGTGGAGGAGTATTTAAAGTAGGGACCGCAGACAGGCTATCAAAGGCCTAAAATAACAAACAATAGGCTCATGGCAGCTTTACAGCGGTTACATGGATACACAGGCAGCTTGGTGGTGAGTGGAGGAGTATTTAAAGTAGGGACCGCAGACAGGCTATCAAAGGCCTAAAATAACAAACAATAGGCTCATGGCAGCTTTACAGCGGTTACATGGATACACAGGCAGCTTGGTGATGAGTGGAGGAGTATTTAAAGTAGGGACCGCAGACAGGCTATCAAAGGCCTAAAATAACAAACAATAGGCTCATGGCAGTTTTACAGCGGTTACATGGATACACGGGCAGGCAGCTTGGTGGTGAGTGGAGGAGTATTTAAAGTAGGGACCGCAGACAGGCTATCAAAGGCCTAAAATAACAAACAATAGGCTCATGGCAGTTTTACAGCGGTTACATGGATACACGGGCAGGCAGCTTGGTGGTGAGTGGAGGAGTATTTAAAGTAGGGACCGCAGACAGGCTATCAAAGGCCTAAAATAACAAACAATAGGCTCATGGCAGCTTTACAGCGGTTACATGGATACACAGGCAGCTTGGTGATGAGTGGAGGAGTATTTAAAGTAGGGACCGCAGACAGGCTATCAAAGGCCTAAAATAACAAACAATAGGCTCATGGCAGTTTTACAGCGGTTACATGGATACACGGGCAGGCAGCTTGGTGGTGAGTGGAGGAGTATTTAAAGTAGGGACCGCAGACAGGCTATCAAAGGCCTAAAATAACAAACAATAGGCTCATGGCAGCTTTACAGCGGTTACATGGATACACAGGCAGCTTGGTGATGAGTGGAGGAGTATTTAAAGTAGGGACCGCAGACAGGCTATCAAAGGCCTAAAATAACAAACAATAGGCTCATGGCAGTTTTACAGCGGTTACATGGATACACGGGCAGGCAGCTTGGTGGTGAGTGGAGGAGTATTTAAAGTAGGGACCGCAGACAGGCTATCAAAGGCCTAAAATAACAAACAATAGGCTCATGGCAGTTTTACAGCGGTTACATGGATACACGGGCAGGCAGCTTGGTGGTGAGTGGAGGAGTATTTAAAGTAGGGACCGCAGACAGGCTATCAAAGGCCTAAAATAACAAACAATAGGCTTATGGCAGTTTTACAGCGGTTACATGGATACACGGGCAGGCAGCTTGGTGGTGAGTGGAGGAGTATTTAAAGTAGGGACCGCAGACAGGCTATCAAAGGCCTAAAATAACAAACAATAGGCTCATGGCAGCTTTACAGCGGTTACATGGATACACAGGCAGCTTGGTGGTGAGTGGAGGAGTATTTAAAGTAGGGACCGCAGACAGGCTATCAAAGGCCTAAAATAACAAACAATAGGCTCATGGCATCTTTACAGCGGTTACATGGATACACAGGCAGCTTGGTGGTGAGTGGAGGAGTATTTAAAGTAGGGACCGCAGACAGGCTATCAAAGGCCTAAAATAACAAACAATAGGCTCATGGCAGCTTTACAGCGGTTACATGGATACACAGGCAGCTTGGTGGTGAGTGGAGGAGTATTTAAAGTAGGGACCGCAGACAGGCTATCAAAGGCCTAAAATAACAAACAATAGGCTCATGGCAGCTTTACAGCGGTTACATGGATACACAGGCAGCTTGGTGGTGAGTGGAGGAGTAGTGCAAGGAGTGTCTGTCCCAGTACTCCCAAAATATAAATAGATGTTAATGTCTCGCAAAACAACCAAAACAAAAAAAAAGGTGGCATACTTAGGTACAGGGGTGGGCTCATCTACTGAGTTTCTGACATAGTAATTTGGCAGTAACTATTTAATGGTGCCAATATAGGACACAGACACAGACTACTTTAAGTTGCATCATAGATGTCTACAAATTTGTATTGTCAGTGCCAGACATTGAATGATGTCAGCGAATAGACTAAAGATTGGTGGAGCTGTGCGACATAATTTTGCACGTGGTAGAGCACATTTTGAGCTGGGGTAGGGGGGAACTCTCTTGAGACCGGCGGGACCGCCCCAGGGCCCCTCATGTTACAACGGTGTGTCTGACGTTGGGTGCGCACCGCCACCGCCAGAGACACTACATTGTACTATGAGGGACCCAGTAGCAATGCCGTCAACCAAAAGCGAGCACACCCACCTCTTCAGACAAACAGCAGTCTCACGGGTGCTTGCGCCAAGTCGCGATACCACGGCCCCGTGTGGGGAGTTTTGCCATTTAGGGAGGTGTAAACATGTCGTATGCTGTACAATCAGCTGCAGCAAATTAGACATTAGAAAAGTAATTCACAGGCAAGAGCTTTTCATAGGAAAGCTAGGTGTCGGCCGGGCAAGGTGGGGCAAAAGATTTCGAAATCCAGTTGTGGTTCATTTTAATGAATGTTAGATCGTCAACATTTTGGGTAGCCAGACGAGTCCTTTTTTCGGTTAATATTGAACCTGCAGCACTGAATACTCTTTCTGATAGGACACTTGCTGCCGGGCAAGCAAGCTCCTGCAATGCATATTCTGCCAATTCTGGCCAGGTGTCTAATTTGGAGGCCCAGTAATCAAATGGGAATGACGGTTGAGGGAGAACATCGATAAGGGATGAAAAATAGTTAGTAACCATACTGGACAAATGTTGTCTCCTGTCACTTTCAATTGATGCAGCAGTACCTGTCCTGTCTGCGGTCATAGCAAAATCACTCCACAACCTGGTCAGAAAACCCCTCTGTCCAACGCCACTTCTGATGTGTGCACCCCTAACACTCCTAGTCTGCTGCCCCCTGGAGCTCGTGTGAGAACGATCACGTGCGCTGTGTGCTGGGAATGCCTGAAGCAAACGGTCAACAAGAGTTGATTGTTTGGTTGCTAATATTAGTTCCAAGTTCTCATGTGGCATAATATTTTGCAATTTGCCTTTATAGCGTGGATCAAGGAGGCAGGCCAACCAGTAATCGTCATCGTTCATCATTTTCGTAATGCGTGTGTCCCTTTTTAGGATACGTAAGGCATAATCCGCCATGTGGGCCAAAGTTCCAGTTGTCAAATCTCCGGTTGTGATTGGTTGAGGGGCAGTTGCAGGCAAATCTACGTCACTTGTGTCCCTCAAAAAACCAGAACCCGGCCGTGACACGCAACCAATTTCCTGTGCCCCCGGGAAAGGTTCGGCATTAAAAATATACTCATCCCCATCATCCTCCTCGTCCTCCACCTCCTCTTCGCCCGCTACCTCGTCCTGTACACTGCCCTGACCAGACAATGGCTGACTGTCATCAAGGCTTTCCTCTTCCTCTGGTGCAGACGCCTGCTCCTTTATGTGCGTCAAACTTTGCATCAGCAGACGCATTAGGGGGATGCTCATGCTTATTACGGCGTTGTCTGCACTAACCAGCCATGTGCATTCCTCAAAACACTGAAGGACTTGACACATGTCTTGTATCTTAGACCACTGCACACCTGACAACTCCATGTCTGCCATCCTACTGCCTGCCCGTGTATCCTCCCACAAATAAATAACAGCACGCCTCTGTTCGCACAGTCTCTGAAGCATGTGCAGTGTTGAGTTCCACCTTGTTGCAACGTCTATGATGAGGCGATGCTGGGGAAGGTTCAAAGACCGCTGATAGGTCTGCATACGGCTGGCGTGTACAGGCGAACGTCGGATATGTGAGCAAAGTGCACGCACTTTGAGGAGCAGGTCGGAGAACCCAGGATAAGTTTTCAATAAGCACTGCACCACCAGGTTTAAGGTGTGAGCCAGGCAAGGAATGTGTTTCAGTTGGGAAAGGGAGATGGCAGCCATGAAATTCCTTCCGTTATCACTCACTACCTTGCCTGCCTCAAGATCTACTGTGCCCAGCCACGACTGCGTTTCTTGTTGCAAGAACTCGGACAGAACTTCCGCGGTGTGTCTGTTGTCGCCCAAGCACTTCATAGCCAATACAGCCTGCTGACGCTTGGCAGTAGCTGGCCCATAATGGGACAACTGGTGTGCAACAGTGTCATCTGCCGATGGAGTGGTTGGCAGACTGCGTTCTGTGGAAGAGCTGTAGCTTCTGCAGGAGGACGAGGAGGAGGAGGAGGAGGGGGTGCGAACGCCTACAGCCAACTGTTTCCTAGACCGTGGGCTAGGCACAACTGTCCCTAAATTGATGTTGCCTGTGGACCCTGCATCCACCACATTCACCCAGTGTGCCGTGATGGACACATAACGTCCCTGGCCATGCCTACTGGTCCATGCATCTGTAGTCAGGTGCACCTTTGTACTCACAGATTGCCTGAGTGCATGGACGATGCGCTGTTTAACATGCTGGTGCAGGGCTGGGATGGCTTTTCTGGAAAAAAAGTGTCGACTGGGTAGCTCGTATCGTGGTTCAGCGTACTCCATCAGGGCTTTGAAAGCTTCGCTTTCAACTAACCGGTAGGGCATCATCTCTAACGAGATTAGTCTAGCTATGTGGGCGTTAAAACCCTGTGTACGCGGATGCGAGGATAAGTACTTCCTTTTTCTAACCAGAGTCTCATGTAGGGTGAGCTGGACTGGAGAGCTGGAGATCGTGGAACTTTCGGGTGTGCCGGTGTACATGGCAGACTGAGAGACGGTTGGAGACGGTATTGTTTCCGCCGGTGCCCTAGATGCAATATTTCCTCCTACAAAACTGGTGGTTCCCTGACCCTGACTGCTTTTGGCTGGCAAAGAAACCTGCACAGATACTGCCGGTGGTGCGGAAAATGGTGGCCTTACAGTGACGGAAGGGATGTTGCGTTGCTGACTAGCTTCATTGGCCGAGGGTGCTACAACCTTAAGGGACGTTTGGTAGTTAGTCCAGGCTTGAAAATGCATGGTGGTTAAGTGTCTATGCATGCAACTAGTATTTAGACTTTTCAGATTCTGACCTCTGCTTAAGCTAGTTGAACATTTTTGACAGATGACTTTGCGCTGATCAGTTGGATGTTGTTTAAAAAAATGCCAGACTGCACTCTTCCTAGACTCGGATCCCTTTTCAGGGATTGCAGACTGAGCTTTAACCGGATGGCCACGCTGTCCTCCAACAGGTTTTGGCTTTGACACGCGTTTTGGGCCAGATACGGGCCCGGCAGATGGAACCTGTTGCGATGTTGATGCCTGCTGCGGCCCCTCCTCCACCTCCGCTTCTGAACTACTGCCGCCTGCACCCTGTTCCCCCAATGGCTGCCAATCGGGGTCAATAACTGGGTCATCTATTACCTCCTCTTCGAGCTCGTGTGCAACTTCGTCTGTGTCACTGTGTCGGTCGGTGGTATAGCGTTCGTGGCGGGGCAACATAGTCTCATCAGGGTCTGATTGTGGATCTGTACCCTGAGAGGGCAATGTGGTGGTCTGAGTCAAAGGAGCAGCATAGTACTCTGGCTGTGGCTGTGCATCAGTGCACTCCATGTCAGAATATACTTGTAATGGGCATGGCCTGTTAAATGTTTCACTTTCTAAGCCAGGGACGGTATGTGTAAAGAGCTCCATGGAGTGACCCGTTGTGTCGCCTGCTGCATCCTTCTCTCTTGTTGTAGTTTTTGCTGAGGAGGACAAGGAAGCGACTTGTCCCTGACCGTGAACATCCACAAGCGACGCGCTGCTTTTACATTTACCAGTTTCGGAAGAGGAGGCAAAAGAGCTAGAGGCTGAGTCTGCAATGTAAGCCAAAACTTGCTGTTGCTGCTCCGCCTTTAAAAGCGGTTTTCCTACTCCCAGAAAAGAGAGCGTTCGAGGCCTTGTGTAGCCTGACGACGAAACTGGCTCCACAGCTCCAGACTTAGGTGGAATATTTTTATCCCCACGACCACCTGATGCTCCACTACCACTACCATCATTACCAGCTGACAATGAACGCCCACGACGACCTCTTGCACCAGACTTCCTCATTGTTTTAAAATCTTAACCAAAGTAACTTTATTTGTTGCTGTCAAACAACTTACACGGTGAGCTATAACTTCAGTATGATTTCAATATCCCTTAACAGGTTGGTGAGACCACAAGGAAAATCAGGCACAATGTTACACACTCTGTTTTCTGTGGCACAAAATCACAGAGATGACACACACGCAGGACTGTCACTCAAGCACTAATGTCAATATTAATCTCCCACCTAATTTATTTTTTTTTTTTTTTCAGGGAGACTTTAGAAACCAAATAATATTAAAAAAACCAAAAAAATAAATAGCCTTTCTATGGCCCACTGAATGAGAGAGGTGGCACACCCAGGAGTCAAGACTGGCACACAAGCTGAAAGGGCAATATTACTCTCCCACTGTTTTTTTTTTTTTTTTTTTTTCAGGGAGACTTTAGAAACCAAATAATAAGAAAAAAAATAAATAAATAAATAGGCTTTCTATAGCCCACTGAATGAGAGATAGCACACACAGCAGTGGCACACAAGCCCTGACTGAGGCCAATATTTTTCTCCCACTGATTGATGTAGTGTTTTTGTGTTGAGGTAGATTTTAGAACACAAATCAAGGAAAAAAAAAAAATGCTTTCTATGGCCCACTGAATGAGAGAGGTGGCACACCCAGGAGTCAAGACTGGCACACAAGCTGAAAGGGCAATATTACTCTCCCACTGTTTTTTTATGTATTTTTTGTTTTTTAAGGGAGACTTTAGAATCCCAATAATATTTAAAAAAAAAAATAAATAGACTTTCTATGGCCCACTGAATGAGAGAGGTGGCACACCCAGGAGTCAAGACTGGCACACAAGCTGAAAGGGCAATATTACTCTCCCACTGTTTTTTTATGTATTTTTTGTTTTTTTAGGGAGACTTTAGAATCCCAATAATATTTAAAAAAAAAAATAAATAGACTTTCTATGGCCCACTGAATGAGAGATGTGGCACACCCAGGAGTCAAGACTGGCACACAAGCTGAAAGGGCAATATTACTCTCCCACTGTTTTTTTATGTATTTTTTGTTTTTTAAGGGAGACTTTAGAAACCCAATAATATTTTTAAAAAAAAATAAATAGGCTTTCTATGGCCCACTGAATGAGAGAGGTGGCACACCCAGGAGTCAAGACTGGCACACAAGCTGAAAGGGCAATATTACTCTCCCACTGTTTTTTTAAGTTTTTTTTTTTTTATTTTCAGGGAGACTTTAGAAACCAAATAATATTAAAAAAACCAAAAAAATAAATAGGCTTTCTATGGCCCACTGAATGAGAGAGAGGTGGCACACCCAGCAGTCAAAACTGGCACACAAGCTGAAAGGGCAATATTACTCTCCCACTGTTTTTTTTTTTTCAGGGAGACTTTAGAAACCAAATAATAAGAAAAAAAATAAATAAATAAATAGGCTTTCTATAGCCCACTGAATGAGAGATAGCACACACAGCAGTGGCACACAAGCCCTGACTGAGGCCAATATTTTTCTACCACTGATTGATGTAGTGTTTTTGTGTTGAGGTAGATTTTAGAACACAAATCAAGGAAAAAAAAAAATGCTTTCTATGGCCCACTGAATGAGAGAGGTGGCACACCCAGGAGTCAAGACTGGCACACAAGCTGAAAGGGCAATATTACTCTCCCACTGTTTTTTTATGTATTTTTTGTTTTTTAAGGGAGACTTTAGAAACCCAATAATATTTAAAAAAAAAAAATAAATAGGCTTTCTATGGCCCACTGAATGAGAGAGGTGGCACACCCAGGAGTCAAGACTGGCACACAAGCTGAAAGGGCAATATTACTCTCCCACTGTTTTTTTAAGTTTTTTTTTTATTATTTTCAGGGAGACTTTAGAAACCAAATAATATTAAAAAAACCAAAAAAATAAATAGGCTTTCTATGGCCCACTGAATGAGAGAGAGGTGGCACACCCAGGAGTCAAGACTGGCACACAAGCTGAAAGGGCAATATTACTCTCCCACTGTTTTTTTTTTTTTTTTTTTTCAGGGAGACTTTAGAAACCAAATAATACGAAAAAAAATAAATAAATAAATAGGCTTTCTATAGCCCACTGAATGAGAGATAGCACACACAGCAGTGGCACACAAGCCCTGACTGAGGCCAATATTTTTCTCCCACTGATTGATGTAGTGTTTTTGTGTTGAGGTAGATTTTAGAACACAAATCAAGGAAAAAAAAAATGCTTTCTATGGCCCACTGAATGAGAGAGGTGGCACACCCAGGAGTCAAGACTGGCACACAAGCTGAAAGGGCAATATTACTCTCCCACTGTTTTTTTATGTATTTTTTGTTTTTTAAGGGAGACTTTAGAATCCCAATAATATTTTAAAAAAAAAATAAATAGGCTTTCTATGGCCCACTGAATGAGAGAGGTGGCACACCCAGGAGTCAAGACTGGCACACAAGCTGAAAGGGCAATATTACTCTCCCACTGTTTTTTTATGTATTTTTTGTTTTTTAAGGGAGACTTTAGAAACCCAATAATATTTAAAAAATAAAAAAAATAAATAGGCTTTCTATGGCCCACTGAATGAGAGAGGTGGCACACCCAGGAGTCAAGACTGGCACACAAGCTGAAAGGGCAATATTACTCTCCCACTGTTTTTTTAAGTTTTTTTTTTATTATTTTCAGGGAGACTTTAGAAACCAAATAATATTAAAAAAAACAAAAAAATAAATAGGCTTTCTATGGCCCACTGAATGAGAGAGAGGTGGCACACCCAGGAGTCAAGACTGGCACACAAGCTGAAAGGGCAATATTACTCTCCCACTGTTTTTTTTTTCAGGGAGACTTTAGAAACCAAATAATAAGAAAAAAAATAAATAAATAAATAGGCTTTCTATAGCCCACTGAATGAGAGATAGCACACACAGCAGTGGCACACAAGCCCTGACTGAGGCCAATATTTTTCTACCACTGATTGATGTAGTGTTTTTGTGTTGAGGTAGAATTTAGAACACAAATCACGGAAAAAATAAATAGGCTTTCTATGGCCCACTCAGTGAGAGATGGCACACACAGGGATGGCACTGTAGCAGAAATGCCAATCTTAATCTCCCACAAAAAAAAAAAACAGGGACTGTCCTACAATTACTATCTCCCTGCAGTAATCTAAGCCAGGTATGGCAGGCAGCAATAGGAGTGGACTGATGCACAAATTAAATAAAAAGTGTGGACAAACAAAAAAGATAGCTGTGCAGAAAGGAACAAGAGGATATGTGCTTTGAAAAAAGCAGTTGGTTTGCACAGTGGCGTACACACAGCAATACAGCTATCACGGAGCCTTCTAGGGCAGCCCAATGAGCTACAACGCTGAGGAAAAAAAAAAAAATAAATAGCTTCCACTGTTCCTGCACACCGAAGGTGGTGTTGGACAGTGGAAATCGCTACAGCACAAGCGGTTTGGTGGTTAGTGGACCCTGCCTAACGCTCTCCCTGCTTCTGACGAAGCGGCAGCAACCTCTCCCTAAGCTCAGATCAGCAGCAGTAAGATGGCGGTCGGCGGGAACGCCCCTTTATAGCCCCTGTGACGCCGCAGACAGCAAGCCAATCACTGCAATGCCCTTCTCTAAGATGGTGGGGACCAGGATCTATGTCATCACGCTGCCCACACTCTGCGTTCACCTTCATTGGCTGAGAAATGGCGCTTTTCGCGTCATTGAAACGCGACTTTGGCGCGAAAGTCGCGTACCGCATGGCCGACAAGCACAGGGGTCGGATCGGGTTTCATGAGACGCCGACTTAGCCAAAAGTCGGCGACTTTTGAAAATGATCGACCCGTTTCGCTCAACCCTAGTCACGAGCGGTCACATGGACAAGCCACGACATCATCTAAGGTCCTTCACACGCTCATTCTTAGGAAGGAAGGCTGCCGGAAATAAGCAGGGCGCGTCCGAGGGTGAGTATATACCTAATAGGAATATACTCACCCTCGGACGCACCCTGCTTCTTTCCGGCAGCCTTCCTTCCTAAGAATGAGTGCGTGAAGGACCTTAGATGACGTCGCGGCTTGTCCATGTGACCGCTCGTGACCAATCACAAGCCGCGACGTCACCGCAGGTCATTCACGCGCTCATTCTTAGGAAGGAAGCCTGCCGGTTAGTACAAGGGCGCGTCCGAGGGTGAGTATATCAATATTTTTTATTTTGATTCTTTATTTTACACATTAATATGGATCCCAGGGCCTGAAGGAGAGTTTCCTCTCCTTCAGACCCTGGGAACCATAGTATTCCATTGCACTGCATTGGGTTTCGTGTTTCGGCCGACCCCAACCCCGACTTTTTTATAGGATCGGCCGATTTCACTCGACCCGACTTTTGAGAAAGTCGGGTTTCGTGAAACCCGACCCGATCCTATAAAAATAAAAGTCGCTCAACCCTAGTTGTTATAATGGTGGTGAAACAGTAACTGGCAGTGTTGTGAATGGCCGATATGTGTCTCAGAGGGAGTCTGCGTGGCAAGTCTGATGCAATGTTTTTGTTCTGGGACCTGTAGTCCCTCAAGAGTTGTATAGCTATGAAGGGAGACTTACTAGGCTAGCTGTGTAAGATGGGCGGGACAAACTAGCCACACATCCACACTCCCACCCAGGGGAGTGGTTAATAGTATATAATGTGACCAGGGTGGAGGTCACATGGGTCTTGTGTGGTTCCTGTGTTGGATTTCCTGGGAGTAGGAGTCCTGAGGAGCAGATGTCAGTGTGTTGGATTTCCTGGGAGTAGGAATCCGGAATAGCACACTGGGCAACCTGTGTTGGATTTCCTAGGAGTAGGAGTCTGTTATGATTGGCCTGGTAGTTAGAAGCACCCGGAATGACCTGATGAGCAAACTAGTAATACAGGACTAGCTCTGGGAAGTGGGAGCTCTGCTGACCGCAACCACTAATCCTATCACAACACACTAGAAATAGCCGTGGAGCGTACCTAACTCTGCCTAGACGCCTCTTCACAGCCTAAGAGCTTACTACCCCTAAAGATAGAAAATTAAGCCTAGCTTGCCTCAGAGAAATTCCCCAAAGAAATAGGCAGCCCCCGACACATATTGACTGTGAGTTAAGATGGAAGTCACAAACACAGGAATGAAACAAGTTTCAGCAAAGGAGGCCAGACTTAGCTAAACAGATTGAGGATAGAAAAGGCATCTTTGCGGTCAGCACAAAAATCTACAAAAAACCACGCAGAGTGTGCAAAAGAGACCCCCGCACTGACTCACAGTACGGAGGTGCCACTCTGCATCCCAGAGCTTCCAGCTAACAAGACAAAATCATGATAGCAAGCTGGAAAAGAAAACAGTGGTGAACAAATAAGCTAGCAGGGACTTAGCTTTTGCTGGAGTAGACAGGTCATCTGAAAGATCCAAGAGAAAACTGAACCAGTACTAGGACATTGACAGCTGGCATCAAGTAATGATCTGAGTGGAGTTAAATAGAGCAGCCAGCCAGAACTAAATGAGGTCAGCTGAAGACAGAACCTCAGAACCAGCAGCTCCACTCACAGCCAAGCCACCAGAGGGAGTCCATGGACAAAACTCGCCGAAGTACCATTCCTGACCACAGGAGGGAGTTCGAGAACAGAATTCACAACAGTACCCCCCCCTTGAGGAGGGGTCACCGAACCCTCACCAGAGCCCCTAGGCCGATCAGGACGAGCCAAATGAAAGGCACGAACCAGATCGGCAGCATGAACATCAGAGGCAACAACCCAGGAATTATCCTCCTGACCATAACCTTTCCACTTGACCAGGTACTGAAGTTTCCATCTCGAAATACGAGAATCCAAAATCTTCTCCACCACATACTCCAACTCCCTCTCAACCAACACCGGGGCAGGAGGGTCAACGGAGGGAACCATAGGAGCCACATATCTCCGCAACAACGACCTATGGAACACATTATGGATGGCGAAAGAAGCTGGAAGGTCCAAACGAAATGACACAGGATTAAGAATTTCAGAAATCTTATACAGACCAATGAAAAGAGGCTTAAACTTAGGAGACGAAACCTTCATAGGAACATAACGAGACGACAACCAAACCAAATCCCCAACACGAAGTCGGGGACCAACACAGCGACGGCGGTTAGCGAAACGTTGAGCCTTCTCCTGGGACAATGTCAAATTGTCCACCACGTGAGTCCAAATTTGCTGCAACCTGTCCACCACAGAATCCACACCAGGACAATCCGAAGACTTAACCTGCCTGGAAGAAAAACGAGGATGGAAACCAGAATTACAGAAAAAAGGCGAAACCAAAGTGGCCGAGCTGGCCCAATTATTAAGGGCGAACTCAGCCAAAGGCAAGAAAGACACCCAATCATCCTGATCAGCAGAAACAAAGCATCTCAGATATGTTTCCAAAGTCTGATTGGTTCGTTCGGTTTGGCCATTTGTCTGAGGATGGAAAGCCGAAGAAAAAGACAAATCAATGCCCATCTTAGCACAAAAGGACAGCCAAAACCTTGAAACAAACTGGGAACCTCTATCCGACATGATGTTCTCCGGAATGCCATGCAAACGAACCATGTGCTGGAAAAACAATGGAACCAAATCGGAGGAGGAAGGCAATTTAGGCAAAGGTACCAAATGGACCATCTTAGAAAAGCGATCACAAACCACCCAGATAACCGACATCCTTTGAGAGACAGGGAGATATGGAAATATGCGTCCAGGGCCTTTTCGGGACCGGCAAGGGCAAAAGCAACCCACTGGCATGAGAACAGCAGGGCTTAGCCCGAGCACAAGTCCCACAGGACTGCACAAAAGAACGCACATCCCGTGACAAGGAAGGCCACCAAAAGCATCTAGCCACCAAATCTCTGGTACCAAAGATTCCAGGATGACCAGCCAACACCAAACAATGAACCTCAGAGATAACGCTACTAGTCCATCTATCAGGAACAAACAGTTTCTCCGCTGGGCAACGATCAGGTCTATCAGCCTGAAACTCCTGCAGCACCCGCCGCAAATCAGGGGAAATGGCAGACAAAATTACCCCCTCTTTGAGAATACCAGCCGGCTCAGAAACTCCCGGAGAATCAGGCACAAAACTCCTTGAAAGGGCATCAGCCTTCACATTCTTAGAACCCGGAAGGTACAAAACCACAAAATCGAAGCGGGAGAAAAACAGCGACCATCGAGCCTGTCTAGGATTCAACCGCTTGGCAGACTCGAAATAAGTCAGATTGTTGTGATCCGTCAAGACCACCACGCGATGCTTGGCTCCTTCAAGCCAATGTCGCCACTCCTCGAACGCCCACTTCATAGCCAACAACTCTCGATTGCCCACATCATAATTGCGCTCAGCAGGCGAAAACTTTCTAGAAAAGAAAGCACATGGTTTCATCACCGAGCCATCAGAACTTCTTTGAGACAAGACAGCCCCTGCTCCAATCTCAGAAGCATCCACCTCGACCTGAAACGGGAGCGAAACATCTGGCTGACACAACACAGGGGCAGAAGAAAAACGACGCTTCAACTCCTGAAAAGCCTCAATGGCCGCGGAGGACCAATTGACCACATCCGCACCTTTCTTGGTCAAATCAGTCAATGGTTTAACAACACTAGAAAAATTAGCGATGAAGCGACGGTAAAAATTAGCAAAGCCCAGGAATTTCTGTAGGCTCTTCACAGAAGTAGGCTGAGTCCAATCATAAATGACCTGAACTTTAACAGGGTCCATCTCGATAGTAGAAGGGGAAAAAATGAAGCCCAAGAATGAAACCTTCTGAACTCCAAAGAGACATTTAGACCCCTTCACAAACAAGGAATTAGCACGAAGGACCTGAAACACCATTCTGATCTGCTTCACATGAGACTCTCAATCGTCCGAAAAGACCAAAATATCATCCAAATATACAATCATGAATCTATCCAGGTACTTTCGGAAGATGTCATGCATAAAGGACTGAAACACAGATGGAGCATTAGAAAGCCCGAATGGCATCACCAGGTACTCAAAATGGCCCTCGGGCGTATTAAATGCTGTTTTCCATTCAGCGCCCTGTTTAATACGCACAAGATTATACGCCCCTCGAAGATCTATCTTGGTGAACCAACTAGCCCCCTTAATCCGAGCAAACAAATCAGACAGTAGCGGCAAAGGGTACTGAAATTTGACGGTGATTTTATTGAGAAGGCGGTAATCTATACAAGGTCTCAGAGAACCATCCTTCTTGGCCACAAAAAAGAACCCTGCTCCCAACGGTGATGAGGACGGGCGAATATGCCCTTTCTCCAAGGACTCCTTTATATAACTCCGCATAGCGGCGTGTTCCGGCACAGACAAATTGAACAGTCGGCCCTTCAGAAACTTACTACCAGGAATCAAATCAATAGCACAATCGCAATCCCTATGAAGAGGTAGGGCACTGGATTTGGGCTCATCAAATACATCCCGGTAATCCGACAAGAACTCAGGGACTTCAGAAGGATGGGAAGACGTAATTGACAACAGTGGGACATCACCATGTATCCCTTGACAACCCCAGCTGGATACAGACATCGATTTCCAATCCAATACCGGACTATGGACCTGTAGCCATGGCAAACCCAAAACGACCACATCATGCAGATTATGCAACACCAAAAAGCGAATATCCTCCTGATGTGCAGGAGCCATGCACATGGTCAATTGAGTCCAGTACTGAGGCTTATTCTTGGCCAAAGGCGTAGCATCAATTCCTCTCAATGGAATAGGATACTGTAAAGGCTCCAAGAAAAAACCACAGCGCCTGGCAAACTCCAAGTCCATCAAATTCAGGGCAGCGCCTGAATCCACAAATGCCATAACAGAATAGGACGACAAAGAGCAAATCAGAGTAACGGACATAAGAAATTTTGGCTGTACAGTACCAATGGTGGCAGACCTAGCGAACCGCTTAGTGCGCTTAGGACAATCAGAGATAGCATGAGTGGAGTCACCACAGTAAAAACACAGCCCATTCTGACGTCTGTATTCTTGCCGTTCAGCTTTGGTCAAAGTCCTATCGCATTGCATAGGCTCAGGCCTCTGCCCAGAAGACACCGCCAAATGGTGCACAGTTTTGCGCTCACGTAAGCGTCGATCGATCTGAATGGCCAAGGACATAGACTCATTCAGACCAGCAGGCGTGGGAAATCCCACCATAACATCCTTAAGGGCTTCATAAAGACCCTTTCTGAAAATTGCCGCCAGGGCACACTCATTCCACTGAGTAAGCACAGACCACTTTCTGAACTTCTGACAATATACCTCCGCTTCATCCTGACCCTGACACAAAGCCAGCAAAATTTTTTCTGCCTGATCCACTGAATCTGGTTCATCATAAAGCAATCCAAGCGCCAGAAAAAACGCATCTACATTACGCAATGCAGGATCTCCTGGTGCAAGGGAAAATGCCCAGTCTTGAGGGTCGCCACGTAGCAAAGAAATTATGATTTTTACTTGCTGAATGGGGTCACCAGAGGAGCGGGGTTTCAAAGTAAAAAACAATCTACAATTATTTTTGAAATTCAGGAACTTAGATCTATCTCCAGAAAACAAATCAGGAATTGGAATTCTGGGTTCTAACATCGGATTCTGAACTACATAATCTTGAATGCCTTGTACCCTTGCAGTGAGTTGATCCACACAAGAGGACAGACCTTGAATGTCCATATCTACACCTGTGTCCTGAACCACCCAGAGATTTAGGGGAAAGGAAAAACAAAACACACTGCAGAGGAAAAAAAAAATGGTCTCAGAACTTCTCTTATCCCTCTATTGAGATGCATTAACACTTTATAGGCCAGCTGTACTGTTATGATTGGCCTGGTGGTTAGAAGCACCCGGAATGACCTGATGAGCAAACTAGTAATACAGGACTAGCTCTGGGAAGTGGGAGCTCTGCTGACCGCAACCACTAATCCTATCACAACACACTAGAAATAGCCGTGGAGCGTACCTAACTCTGCCTAGATGCCTCTTCATAGCCTAAGAGCTAACTACCCCTAAAGAAAGAAAATTAAGCCTAGCTTGCCTCAGAGAAATTCCCCAAAGAAATAGGCAGCCCCCGACACATATTGACTGTGAGTTAAGATGGAAGTCACAAACACAGGAATGAAACAAGTTTCAGCAAAGGAGGCCAGACTTAGCTAAACAGATTGAGGATAGAAAAGGTATCTTTGCGGTCAGCACAAAAATCTACAAAAAAACCACGCAGAATGTGCAAAAGAGACCCCCGCACTGACTCACAGTATGGAGGTGCCACTCTGCATCCCAGAGCTTCCAGCTAACAAGACAAAATTATGATAGCAAGCTGGAAAAGAAAACAGTGGTGAACAAATAAGCTAGCAGGGACTTAGCTTTTGCTGGAGTAGACAGGTCATCTGAAAGATCCAAGAGAAAACTGAACCAGTACTAGGACATTGACAGCTGGCATCAAGTAATGATCTGAGTGGAGTTAAATAGAGCAGCCAGCCAGAACTAAACGAGGTCAGCTGAAGACAGAACATCAGAACCAGAAGCTCCACTCACAGCCACCAGAGGGAGTCCATGGACAAAACTCGCCGAAGTACCATTCCTTACCACAGGAGGGAGTTCGAGAACAGAATTCACAACAGGAGTCCCGAGGAGCGTATGCCAGTGTGTTGGACAGTCCCATGTGGGATGGTCGTCCTGAATAGCACACTTGGCAACCTGTGTTGGAAGACCTGGGAATAGACTTCCTGAAGAGCACAACCTGTGTTGGATCTCCTGGGAGTAGGAATCCTGAAGAGCACATGCCAGTGTGTTAGACTGTCCCATGTGGGATGGACGTAATGAATAGCGCACAGTAAGACTTTGGTTCTGGAAGGTCTGTGTTGGGGAAGCTATCGTCCTTCGGTGGCTCTGGACTGACTGATGTGTGCTGGCCAGAGAGGACTGATGAGTCAGCAGGTGGAGCAGGAGCTCCCATAAGGTACCATTGACTGTTGGTGCTTGTGAGAGTCTATGAACTGTGTGGTCTCCCACGGCAACTGAACAGAGTGAGGTTCAGCGTGTTTTGAGACCACGACCCAGTGTCAAGTGCACTACATGACTAGGGACATTGGTGAACTGTTCGGCGTACGGACACCCATGGTAACTGGACGAAGTGAGAGGTCCAGCATGTTTAGTGTCTGTGAGACAAAGCCGTATATGAAGTGTACAAGATAAAGCTGCAAGTTAATATCACCAGTTGGTGCCTATTGTGTTCTAAGAAATGTATATGATGAACTGTGCCCGTGTGCTTGCAATCCCATGCAAAGCGAGTGTCCTCCAATACACTTAGTAAGTGCAATCTTACAATATATATATACAGAGAGAGAGGGATTTAAATAAACATTTACAGTTATATATTTATATACACACACAAACATTTAATGTTTCACTTCAGTGGATATATATATATATATATATATCTATATATATATATATATATATATATATATATATATATAAATATATATATGTATGTTTAATTTCAGTAAACATATATTTAAGGAGAGAGAATTAAATATATTTTAAAAAATATTAAGAAAAAAATATATATAGTTGCTGAATTAAGACAAATCATTTTGATTCTGTGTTTCTTCAGTGGGCAGATATATATCTTTTATGGTTTTATAAAAATAAATTTGAAAGAAGGATACGGCTGCATGACTTAGAATGTGCACATGTACTGATATCAGATCAAATCATTCCTTGAGTTATCTCTTTCATGGAAATGAACTATTCCAGGTCTGCTACTGCCCCAAACAAGAAACCGTTAAAACAACACCGAATTCTGAGAAGGAATTTCCTGCAACTGAATCCTTAATCACAGCCGACTATATGATGGTCTAGTGCTTAACGCAGATCTAATCAAAATCAGCATATGGGATGCATTTAACGAAAAAACCTACATGCAGAATGAGCGTTTATTAATCTAAACAAGAAAAAGACTGAAAAATTACTGCTGCTAAATTTAATTAACTTTAGTCACCAGCGCACGTCTCTGCTATGCTACTTGTCAGAACAGTTTTTCTTGTTGCTGTCTAACATTGTGAATTTTACAATTCCAGACAGCCTGTGTAAGCATTCTCAAATATACTGTATTTTCTGGCGTATAAGACTACTTTTTAACCCCTGAAAATCTTCTTAAAAGTCGGGGGTCGTCTTATACGCCGGGTGCCGTCTTGTACGCCGAGTGCAGACACCAATGTGTATATGGTGGGTGGGGGGGAGTGGTCCCGATGACGAAGAGGGGGAGTCTCACAGGAAAGTGTGAGTGGAGTATCCCCCATTACCTCATTGTAGCTGCAGCATGGGGTCTCTGTGCTGGGGAGAGGCGGCAGCTGCTGCTCCTCTTTGTGCCGCATGGGTGCTGTGCCGTGGGGCGGTGGCTGCCGCCGTTCCCCAGCACCCCACACTGCAGCTACAATGAGGTAATGGGGGATACTCCACTCACACTTTCCTGTGAGATGCCCCCTCTTCGTCATCAGGACCACTCCCTCCCAAAAGGCACATTAGTCACCGGCCCTATAAGACGACATACGGCGTATAAGAAGACCCCCGACTTTTAAGAAGATTTTATATTTTAACTGGAAAAGTTGGGGGGTCGTCTTATACGCCCAGTCGTCTTATATGCCGGAAAATACGGGTATGTTTGACAATAGTCAGACCTCATCAAATCCAGAAGGTGCTGCAAACGCTGGTGGGAGAGGGGGACTGGAAAAACACTGAGTGGGAAAATTTAGATTAAGTTCCCACTTCACCAAATATGATTTGAGCAGAATCTGAAGCAAATGGAGAAAAAAACTGACCTGTTACAAAAATTTGTAATTGGAAAGAATGTTATATACTACAAATATATGGTATTCCTACACAAACACACACTCACAAAACAAAAACCTACAGCAGTGAAAATCTATATGAAGGTCTCATGCAGTCGTCAGTGATTTTTTGGGTACACAAAAACAGTGCAAGTTTCATCAATATTCTTGATCCAGGTTTCATCGTTGTTTGATCAGTTTTTACTATCAGTGTTTCAACAGTTACAAAGCTTCACCTGTACATTACAATGTTAATACATCACATGGATTACAAAAGGATTACAAAAAGATCTGTGATTGTTATTCCTTGCGGTCTCGGATATGTTAGTAAAACCACACAACATATCCAAGACCGCATCATAAATCGACCATTACATGAAAAAAAGTATACCACCGATCCTTGTCCACTTCAATTCGGCCTCACATAAAATATCCCAACTGAGATTTCAGGTTTTGGAAAGTATACCCATTGCTAGATGAGGGGGGTGAAAGGGTTAAAAAAACTTAAAGAAAGGGAAGCGTATTAGATTTAGACCCTACAAACACAAAATATAAAATATTGTAGAATTGACAGGATGGTTATACACTGCTCAAATAATAAAGGGAACACTAAAATCCCACATCCTAGATATCACAGAATGAAATATTCCAGTTGTAAATCTTTATTCATTACATAGTGGAATGTGTTGAGAACAATAAAACCTATAAATGATCAATATAAATCACAAGTAATATCCCACGGAGGTCTAGAGTTGGAATGATGCTCAAAATCAAAGTGGAAAATAAAGTTGGAGGCTGATCCAACTTCAGTGGTAATGTCTCAAGACAAGGAAATGATGCACAGTAGTGTGTGTGGCCTCCACATGCCTGTATGATCTCCCTACAACGCCTGGACATGCTCCTGATGAGGCAGCGGATGGTCTCCTGAGGGATCTCCTCCCAGACCTGGACTAAAGCATCTGCCAACTCCTGGACAGTCTGTGGTGCAACGTGACATTGGTGGATGGTGCGAGACATGATGTCCCAGATGTGTTCAATCGGATTTGGGTCTGAGGAATGGACTGGCCAGTCCATAGCCTCAATTCCTTCATCTTGCAGGAACTGCTGACATACTCCAGCCACATGAGGTCTAGCATTGTCCTGCATTAGGAGGAACCCAGGGCCAAGCGCACCAGTATATGGTCTCATAAGGGGTCTGAGGATCTCATCTCGGTACCTAATGGCAGTCAGGCTACCTCTGGCGAGCACATGGAGGGCTGTGCGGCACTCTAAAGAAATGCCACCCTACAACATTACTGACCCACTGCCAAACCGGTCATGCTGAAGAATGTTGCAGGCAGCAGATCGCTCTCCACGGCATCTCCAGACTCTGAAACATCTGTCACATGTGCTCAGTGTGAACCTGCTTTCATCTGTGAAGAGCACAGGGCTCCAGTGGTGAATTTGCTAATCCTGGTGTTCTGTGGCAAATGCCAAGCGTCCTGCATGGTGTTGGGCTGTGAGCACAACCCCCATCTGTGGACATTGGGCACTCAGACCATCCTCATAGAGTTGGTTTGTAACCATTTGTACAGACACATGCACATTTGTGGCCTGCTGGAGGTAATTTTGCAGGGCTCTGGCAGTGCTCCTCCTGTTCTTCCTTGCACAAAGGCTGAGGTAGCGGTCCTGCTGCTGGGTTGTTGCCCTCCTACGGTCCCCTCCACCTCTCCTGGTGTACTGGCCTGTCTCCTGGTAGCGCCTCCAGCCTCTGGACACTGTGCTGACAGACACAGCAAACCTTCTTGCCACAGCTCACATTGATGTGCCATCCTGGATGAGCTGCACTACCTGAGGCACTTGGGTGGGTTGTAGAGTCCGTCTCATACTACCACGAGTGTGAAAGCACAACCAACATTCAAAATTGACCAAACATCAGCCAGAAGGCATTGATACTGAGATGTGGTCTGTGGTCCCCACCTGCAGAACCACTCCTTTATTGAATGTGTCTTGATAATTGAAAAATAATTTCCATCTGTTGTCTATTCCATTTGCACAACAGCATGTGAAATTGATTGTCAAACAGTGTTGCTTCCTATGTGGACAGTTTGATTTCACAGAAGTGTGATTTACTTGGAGTTATATTCTGTTGTTTAAGTGTTCCCCTTTTATTTGAGCAGTGTACATGCACAAGTGTATAAGTCTAGTGTATAATCAACTCCCTTTCATTCATTTTCAGATGCCGATATACAAGTTACTCGCCTTCTTCGCGTTCTCCTCTGTGCCTGCTTTCTGTATACTTTATTCTTCTCATTATTTTCCTTCAGTGAGTTTATATATCCTAAACTTCTTTTCCCCATATTGCTTTTTGTTTGTTCTTTAATCTTTTAACCTTTATTTTAAGTCCCTTCTTCCTTAGTGAATGATTTATCCTGTCCATATCTTTCTCTATTACCTTCAAATGTGGCCATGTTCACTGTTCTCTGGAGCTAACGCATGGGCACTACACATCTCTCACAACTTCTTCCTACTAAATTCGAGAATCTCCGGCGCATCATCTTGCCCCATGCATGCGTAGTAATTCAATGCAACCTTGAACATACACACATTTGGAGGTCACATAATTTCCATCTCTAAACGCATATAAACCGTAAAGTAGTGTGGTTCACGGTGCAGCCTCTCATGAACGCCAGTCAACGCCATTACATGTACAGCTTACACTAAAGTTTTACCTTCTTGTTCTTTTAACCAATCATGGTGTTAGTGATTATGCTTTACCTTACTGCTTCTTCCATCTTTCAGTCTTTAAAAATTAGAAACTAAATGCAGCTCACAGCACAGCGTCATATGTGGGTCTTATACGGTAATTGCCAACAGGCACTCTAAAGGTATTTTCATTACCCTGATCCTATTGGGCAATATCCTTTTATTTTCTTCTTTTTTTTCTCTCTCTCTCTTTTTATAACTTTTTCTCTTTTTTCTTTTTTTATCTTTTCTTTTTCATCCCTTTTTTCTCTTTTATCACTTTTTCTATTAAGTACTTTTTCGGGATGAATTTTGGTACATTTTGATATACTCTTACTATAGCTGCATAAAATTCACAAGTCATATGTGATGATCTTTTTCTATTCATATGTATGAGTATATTCATGTACCTTTTGTTTCTGCAAACCTTTGTGTATATATATATATATATATATATATATATATATATATATATATATATATATATATATATATATCATACAATAGCTTTAGGAATTATATATCTTCACGTCTCTGCGCAACGGATTTCTTTCATTGTCATAAGATGTCTATACTCTGTCTAGTATGTTTCATATGTTTATTATAGGCTTTATATGCATATCTTATGTTTGTACTTGTATATACAGGTATCCTTGAGAAAGGCTGTATATCCAAAAAGTCTAAATACATACCTGTTTTTCATGTGTTGGTTAAATGAATTACTTCTTGGATTCACCTTATCCTATGTATTCTCACTTCTCTCAGGTTCTTTTTTTAGCAGTGATTTTTATGGACCCATAGATTTGTGTGGTTAATTTTGATCAGTGACTCGGATCAAAAAATGACATTTACATGTTTTTTTGCAGACTACTTGATCCACAAAAACCCAGAAATGTGAATAGACACATAGATTATAATGGGTATGTGTTCTATCTGTGAAAAACACTGACAAAATGTGTATGGAGTTTATAGATGTCAGAATGAGGTTTAAAGCCAATCTAACAAAACGTCTAGAATTTTTTTTGCAGATTTAAATAAGGAATCTGCAACTTAATCCCCATGAAATCCACCCAATAAACATTTTCTACTGTATTCAATGGGACATCTGTGTTACTGTTCATATTGCTAATCCGTGTAGGAGAACAAAAAGAAAAGAAAAAAAGAAACGTGCCATTCATTCAAGCAATTTTCATGTAAAAAAAAAAAAAGAATGGAAACACTATTTTTGAAACTGTGTCAGAAATCAGAGGTTCAGTCTTGGATTTTTCTCCGCAAATTCCACTGCATTTATGTACAGGAAAAATTGTCATATGAATGTACTCATTGCAGAGGTAGGTCTGTAAATTTAAGAGATTAGGCTTTCAAGAGATTCCAGACACCTCAAATAGCAGTCAGCCAAATGCTTGTTTGACTGACAGCTTTTTTTCATGAACCGTCTATACACACTCATGCTCAACTGAGCGTACATGTATTCTGTATGAAAACGGGAAGTTAGCAGCTGCTAGACATCTTTGGCAGTGGCTCGTCCACCCTAAGAACAAAAGAATTGGGCATATTGAAATTCAATCGTCATTTGCCTTTTGGATGTTTTTCGGGAGGCTACCCCTCATACACATTAGATGGACAGCATGTCCCACCAAAATCACTGGCTTTTCCTGTCATTAATCTTATGTGCATTGATAGAAGATACTTGGCATGTCAGAGATTATATGCACTTATGATTTCATCTCTGGAGTGCTGAGTACCTTGTTTTGTGAATTGAGGGCTAGGATCCTCCTTGTTCACCAAAGCATACAGTAGCTTCATAGCTTCTTAATGGTAATTGCTGTAAAGATGTTGGAATAGGCTACTACAGAAACAGGTTTTAGCTGAGACAGATGATCGCTTCCAGAAAGCTCAGATAATTTCTAGAAGCAAACAACATAAAATATTATTTCAATGCATCTTGTTTTATAACATTGGGTTTGGAAAGAATTATTTCTCTTTTCAAGACAGACTGGCTAATGCCTCGACATTAGTGATGATCACTCGAGTTTTCCGAGCATGCTCAAGTGTTCTCTGAGTATCTTGGGCGTGCTTGTAGATTATGTTTGTGTCCCCGCAGCTGCATGATTTGTGGCTGCTAGACAGCCTGAATACATGTGGGAATTCCCTAACAAACAATCAATCCCTGCATGTATTCAGGTTGTCTAACAGCTGCAAATCATGCAACTGCGGGGACACAAACATAATCTACGAGCATGCCCAAAATACTCGGAGAGCCCCAGAGCATGCTCGGAAAACTCGAGTAACGAGCACACTCACTCATCACTACTCGCCATTTATTTCAACCTTAGTGGCTTACATAAGTACACTTCAAAGATCATTGACTAAATTTGGTACCCCAATAGATTAGAGATGACAATAAAATCAAGAGCTGCATAAATCAGAAAATAATGTCAAGCTCGATAATTATTTTAAGCAGTTTAAAGGAATCTATTATGTGAAAAAACACTTTTTACCTGCAGATATGGTGTTAATAATGTTCTGAAACTGCCCGGCGCCTGCACTGAAAACCCCACTTGCAGAAGGAAATTTACATATTCCTCCCGGCAGTCACAGGCTCTCAGTCAAAGAGGCGTGGCCGGTAAAGCTTCAGTCATCGATCAGTACATACGGTAGTGAATAGAAGATAAAACCACTCCATGCACTGACTTACAGTTGTCTCTGTGTTGACCCACTGTAGAGCCAACTGTCCATCAGTGCTGGGGTATGGATACAGCTGCCGAACACTATGTACTGAGCGGTAAATGAAGCCATGTCGGTTGTTACTCTATAACTGAAACTCGAGGCTGCAGGGAGGAACAAATTTCATTCCTCCCTGCAGCGGGGCTCTCAGTGCGGGCCTTAGAATGCTATTAATTTGCATATTAACCCTATATATGCAGGATAATAGCATTAATCCACATGATAGGTTCCCTTTAAGTGGATACTGCCCAAACCACTGGCAGCATGAATCAGAGCCCTGCTGTACAAGTGCAGCCAGGTACATTTTTATCTGAATTGCTGCGGCATTTCAGAAAAATTATAGTTTGCAGATTCAGCCAGGTATCAGAGGCAAAGGCAAGACTAGCCTCTGGCCCCTAGCTGACTTTCAAAGAGCCGCTCTACATGATTGAAAGGTCTCTCTTAATGTACACACATGAAAGAAATGATAGCTTTGTTCGGCATGGGGAAAAGGTTCTTCAAACTACTATTTCTCTTTGAAAAACCAAACTCTGATTCATGCTGCCTGTGGTTTTGGCAGCGTGAATCAACTAATAAGTTCCCTTTAATGTAGAGCCTCTCTAGGCCCAGGTGGTAATGTAGTGCAAACAACCAACTGCACGTCAACATCATGTAATACATGTATAATAAAAATTGCAAATAATAATAATGTAGCATTTTGATGGTGGCGTATAGAAAATGAGAGTATAAGAATATCATCATTGTTCTTCAATGAGAAGGTATTTCACACTACGACAGTCTAACCTGTCATCTTCAGATACACACATCAATATGGTAGAAGCCAACTACTGTATATAATTCATACTGTGTGAAGAACTATTAAAAAAAAAATCTGAATCTAGAATTTGAAGGTTACAGAGGGGTAGTATACACACTACGATATTGTGTGCAATCTAATTAATTCTGAGAGCATCCAATGATAAGTTCAACATGTAAATGACCTGGTAATTGTTTACAAATGACACTAATTAGTGCCACCATAATTGAAATTAATTGTGCTAATTGCCCTGTATGCATGAGTATTTTTTAGTCATTAGCTTGGGATGAATGGTCTCCTATTGTCAAACTGTGATCAATGTTTTAAACTAATTCTTCCCGGTAAGTAGGAAAATGCTGGTGTTGGTTGGATAACATTTTTGCACACTTGCTTGTGATCCAGATATTTGTAGAATTATAGCAAAAAAAAATACCAGACAGTAATAGAAATAATTATTGAGCTTCCACAGTATGATGGGCTCCAGGCTGGATAATTCTATTGTTTGGATGACTAGTGACAAAATCAATGTGTTATAAAAATATTCATTTAATAAAAAATCAAACAATATAATCAGTTCTTCTAAAATCTTTTATGGAGGTGAGCATCTATCTGACCCAAAGTTCACAAAGTACAACTATTTTTGCTGTCTGAAAAAAAAAGGTTTTAATGTAGCAGCTAAGCCTGTTGCTCCCAAAAGCACAGTAGCACTTACATAGCCCTATCAGTCATTCAAGTGAATAACTCGGTTCAAGTGCATGTGGTAAGCACACACGCATTAGGTTAAGTGAATACAGTTGGTAAAGACAAGGGAGGACAATATTGTGACACGGCTCATATGTACGCAGATGCAATCTGGAATTGCTTGGGATTCATTTAAATCACAGCACAAATGTCTACAATGTCCAACAGCCCTAACTCAAGTGGTTGCAGAAGCTTAATGAATGATAATAACCCCTATCTTAGTGTTGAGAAGTGCTTGTTACATCCACTAGTACAAACTCTGACAACTCAGATGACCTGGAATGGCAGAGAAAGAGAACAGTTGAAGGAAGGAAGCTTCTGGTGATCTATTCTGAAAGGAGATGCACTAGCCTTCGAGCAGTGTTATGCAATTATCAAGGGCAGATTAGGCTCAATAATACATTTACATTTCATTTCATTTGTGCAAAAAGCATTGAGCTTGAAAAGACAAAGGAATTTTACCCTTTATTGATATAATGCATTCTGATTGATCACCCCTCAGCACAAGGAAGTGAGCGAAGTTCTTTGCAACCGTTACCCATATTTAGGACAAAAAAGGTAAAGCAGGACGTATGTATTTATTTATTTTACCCGCTAATATAGCGCCCTTGATTCCACAGCCATTATCGTCAGTGTCCCAATTGGGCTCAAAATCTAAATTCCCTATCAGTATATCTTCGGAGGGGCTAAAACAATAATCAAAAAGCACAATTTCTGTAGTGGGGCTGAGAGCAATGGAGCAATGAGGATATAGTAATAATACAAGCGGCGTACTCCCAAAAATGTTGCAAAAGTAGAAAAATGAAGTAAGCCATAAACCACTGAAAATTATATGCTAGACAACTTTTGTTAATACAAAAATGACAGACATATTAAAATAGAAAACACATACCAAAATATGATGAAAACATGTGGAGGAGACATGGAAGTAGGTTAAAAGGGGAACAGACAGAAGTCAAAAAGTATGACCAAGGGAAGCAGAACTACAGAGTCACTGTGGCATACGCCAATACAGCATCAGCGACAGGAAGTAGGTAAGCTCAATAGTAAAGTGCATAGTGTGCATCAACAATAAAGGCTGCCCTAAGAGAGTTGTGTCTGCTTAGCCATTATAGGTCTGGACTGCTGTCACCCTCCTTACAGCCCCGTGACGTGCGTTTTGTGTACCTGTTTATCGAAGGGGGGTAAGCGGGCTACCCACAGGAAACCCATGCACAAACACAAGAAAAACATGCAAATTCCTTGCAGATATTGTCCTTAGTGGGATTTGAACACAGGACCCCAATGCTGCAAAGCAACAGTGCTAACCAATGATCCACCATGCTGCCTGGTCACATCATCAGCTCCTATTTGAAACTGAGTCTTAGAAAGTGCCAAGTAACCTTCTAAACCAGGGATCCCCAACCTGGGGGCATGGGAGCCACATGTGACTCGAGGGGGGTTGATGTGTGGCTCTCCTCTGTCTGCCAGCTTAGTACAGGTCTAGCACACAGCTATGAAGAGTGGGCTAACAGATGGTGACTTTTGTAAGTAGCTCTGCACAGAAGAGCAGATTTGGAGGTATATATGAGCTTAGAGAGTAAATTAAGTAAGTGCTAAACTGGAGATAGCTTTATACTGCAAGATAGATGAGATTCATGTAGCTGGAATGCCATAGTGTGGTGGGAGTACTCAATGAATACCGAATGGGGATACATTGGGAACCCCTGGGTTATCTGTGGTCATTCGGTGAACCTTAGGCTGGCATTATACCAATAAAGTGAGTGTTGGGTATCACTACTGTGAGTGAGGCGAGAGCAGGATGTTAGGATTCTGGATGTGGATCGCAATCCTCTCTGAGATGAATGTGGCTCTTAAGCTAAGAATAGTTGGGGACTAACATAAAGTTTAAACCATTCCTCAAGAACTCCACGGCTGCTTTTTTTGGCCATCAAATTAGAGAGGTGGATCTCTATGGTAGATGTTTTTTAAATAAGAAAACAAAAACATTCTGCTGCTAGTTTATAAGTTCTGACTTCATTTTTCTCCACCAGTACAAATAAGTTAATGTACACAACACATCAATTTGGAAAAATTAGCTAAATATTCATAACTGAATTTTTATTACAATACCAGAAAATCCCCACCACATTTACACTAAAGTCATTCACATTATGTCATATTCCTGATTGTCTTTGTCCTAGTACCGTGTAGGAATGTATAACATTGGTAGCGGAGTTATGGAACAAAATTTGTCTAAAAATACATAATGTAAAAATACAGCAGCCTCTAGATGACCACTTTTGCTTATGTGATGAGTAAGGATTTGGAAATATCATAACCTTATCAAATCCTCTTCCTACTCACTTGTTGTTGTAGTATTTTACATAAATCACTGATAAAAACTAGACATTTTCTATTTGTCTAGTTTAAATGAGTCTGAGAAAATTATCAAATACAATAATGGCAATTTTATAGGCGTTGTCATGGACTGTTTTTTTTTTTTACTATGGGCATACTGTAAGTAATAGCAGGTAGGTAGATGCCACCTTACTTGCCTGTGTGCCCAGTGTTGATCTACATCATAGGAGAACGACTTCTCTTTCGCTCTGCTATGTTGACGAGGCAAGTCTGCTGACATCATACTGATTGACAGCTGGCTCCCCGGAAGAACTAGTCTGTTGAAGTAGAGCAGCTGAATCGCCAGCAGGAGCTGTCAATGACCGCTCAATGCTGGCACTGGGTAGAGCAGGCAGGTACTTAGCAACTACCTGCCTGTTATTTTTTTTAACAATGAGCATTACGTCTAAAACCTGGATAAAGCCTTTCATAAACCATACTACACTCTGTTCCAGGTGGCCACAAGCTGTGCAACAAACTTTAGTCTCTGGAATACTTATCAAAGTTATTAAAAAACATCGGATGTTTTCCTTAAGGACACCTTCGTCCAGATAAACCAGTGTTGCCTAGGGCATTTTAATGGAAAAGAGCCTCTTTTAACAGATTTATGTAATTATATATAGAATTTCTCCTGCTACAAATAACATCTTTATCAATGTTACAGTGCTTCCTTAGCTTTATTAAGTCTAGTTCCCGTAAAACTGTTCCAGGTGCCTCTGGAAATCATGTCTTATGCCTTAAATTCAATCAAGCAGGAACAAGAACGGAAGTTCTAACCATCCTAAAGAATTCAGAAGAAGTTTGCTTACTCAGCATTAGACCTGGTTGTCAGCTCTAGTAAATGACTTCTTTTACTGACAGCCTCATTAATTTTACTGACCAGGTTACAAGTAAAAAAAAACTAGGCCTGAACCAGTATGAAAACAACTATACATAATGAAAAAATGGCCTACTATGGCTCTCTATAACTGAAATATATAGTTATTACAGTTTATCGCATCGTAATGAATGAGGTAACTGCTTGAGCAATTCCTAATGTTATTATTAGAACTGCTGATTTGTAGGAGTGCTTGTCCTATAAAATCATTATATATAGGAGTTTATACTTATTTTTGGTTTTGTTTTGTTTCACCAGATATAGTTATCAAAAAGAATTTGCACCCTAAAATGGATAAATATAGTATATATAAATATTAATACACCAAGGTAGACTAATTACTCCGATATGAGAAACTTTGCGTTAGATGGCTGGATTTTCCGGGATTAGCCCCAGGCTATATTATTCAGACAAGGACGTATACATTGTTTAAGAAGAACGTGTTATACACCAATTTACGCTGTCTTTTAAATGTTATACGCTTGTTCAACTGTCAAACATCTTAATAAGGATAAGCCGAGACTAGCTTGTAGAGACAACAGTCTTAATACAAACATTTCTAAATATTATTACTAGAAATACTATTTGTCCTGGGAGTAAAACCTGTTTGTCCTTTTTAAAGCAATGCTTTGTTATATTGCTTGGTACCATGGTCAACCTTATCAATGCTTGTACAGAGCCCCATGCCATTGTAAGTCAGGGTACTCATCTATCCATCGTACAGGCTCAGATTTTGAGTCTGACGCAACTCAACTGGATCACAAATGGCTGCAAAGCTGAAGCAAAATGTTTGATTTTTTATCATTTTACTCAAAGGTGCTGTTTTCAGGCCAGGTTACATGAAAGGTTGAAATCCGCTTCTAGGAGCAGCTCCTGCCTCTGTCCAGGGCAACATTTGAAGAGCCGGACAAGTAGAAACAATCCCATTGCAAAAATTAGTATCGGTTCCTCCATTAGTTTCCATTTGGTGTTTTAGAACCGGAGTAAAAGAAATCTGTGGATATTATCCGCACTGCTGAATAAGACATATATCCAGATGCCATGAAATGAAGGATTGTGGATTATTCAATTTATTAAATATTCATCAGATAAGACCCTATTTTGTGCTTATTTCTCCTACAGCTTTAAAGTTGGTCCTTTGTTGTTTTAGTTATATGCTATGTCTCTTACCCCATGTGCAGGGCATTGCAGTAGCTTAGGCATCCATGGTGACAACTACTCATATTGTGACAGCTGTTAGTGGTTGTAACAATGGATATCTAAGCTATGTCCTGCACACAGGGTAAGCGACATAGTGAATCGGAGGAACTATACAACATTTCTAATTGGAGGTATTTGCCAATATTATTATTATTATTATATTTACATTTACAACATACTGGAATAGGATCTTGGAGATGGGAATACTCCTTTAAGCCAAAAATGTGCACCACAATTCTCTTTCATGTTGGGTAATGGCCTCTTTATGAAATGCCACACCCATTTTCAGTGAGATCAAGTTCCGCGTCATCCAAAACATAGAACATGTCTAGATCAGATGATTAGTATGGTGTGAGTTACAAAAGTCAAGCATTTTAATTAGTTTTCATTCACGATTATCTTGCAGTGTAAATGCAGCTTTACATTGCAGTAAATTCAGAACAGTAGGGAAGGCTGGGGTCCCACGACCGATTTTCTCTCATCTGAGAAAATTGGGTCAATTATGCCAATTACACTCTGATCAGAGTGTGATTCGATTTTCTTGGATAAAAGAACAAAATAAAAATTGTGTCAGGACTCTGAACATTTTGATTACCTTTTGTGCATTACTGCCCTTTTTTGACATGTGCACGGCCCCATAGAAGAATGGACCAATCAAAACGATGAATAGCACTTGTTCGATTATTACCGTCGCGCGCAAGCGCCTTAATTCAGTATGATAACAAAAAGGTTTTCTAGCAGTTACATTACGTTAATAAATCGATTTCTTGTGCCTTTGTCACTATATAGTAAATACAGAGATACACAATAAAACATGTACAAATAATAATTAAAGAAAGGAACACAACGTGCAGCGGTACGGTATTTTACAAGGAATGGGATCTAGAGCTTGATATACGAAGAATACTTGGACTCACCGAGTGTCAAGATATATTGCAAACTTCTGCTCCCTTTTCCAGCTGAGTCTAGAGAGTTAAGCAGATTTGCACTTCCAGTGTCTCAGGATGAATACATTACAGAAGTACTTTACGGGCCTTGCCTATAGCATGCGTCAGGCATAGGAGTCAATCCATAATGTGTCTGAGCGAGAAACACTTCAACTATTTCAAAATCTCTCAGTTAAAAGTAAATAGATGACAGCTTCTTATTGAATATTGCAGAGCTAGAGGGATAGACAGCTACAGAAAGAACACGTCTTTTCACGAAATCTATCATTCACATCTGTACTAAACAAACATTAACAGAAGAACTGAGCCGGGCCAAGACAATGCATTTGTGAGCACTTATTGCTAAACCCCTGGCAGAGCGTGGAAAACGTCTGTGTACAATGCACTTATCAGGACCTTTAGCACATAAATGCCTATAATACTAAAGTATCTTGCTAGAGAGTTCAAAGGTGGCTGCACAACGCACATTTATAATTAAATACGACTGAATAATTAAACAGTGCAACATTCACTATGTCACTGGAAGTATTTAATATGTCTAGAGTATCCTCCGCTTTATGCGGTCCAAAATTAATTTTTAAAAGGAGGTCTACAATAAGATGTCAAAATATATCAGTTGTGCTTCAGTGATTGCAAGTTATCCACTGGAATCAGCCTGTGCGTGTGGATGAGCAGGGATGGCAAGTACAGTTTTCGCAGTGCACAGAAATGATTGTCTTTGGTTACTGGACAGTATTATAGCAATTAACTCTATTACTCTCATTGTAAATAATGCTCAGTAATTTTACGCAGTAAAGTTTTTTTTTTATTTCAGCCAGGATTTAACCCCTTAGTGACCAAGCCAATTTTTATTTTTTCACAAAATTGACATGCGTCACTTTATGTGGCAACAACAATGCAATGTTTAAAAATATCCTAGTGATTTTCAGATTTTTTTTCTGTGACACATTATACTTTGTTAATAGTAAATTTAGGTTGATATGTTTTGCGTTTAGGAAAATTATCAGAAATTTGACAAAAATGTTAAAAAATAGCTATTTTTAACCCCTTTCTGACCTTGGACGGGATAGTACGTCCGAGGTCAGATCCCCTGCTTTGATGCAGGGCGCCGCGGTGAGTCTGCATCAAAGCTGGGACATGTCAACTGTTTTGAACAGCTGACATGTGCCAGCAATAGCGGCGGGTGAAATCGCGATTCACCCACTGCTATTAACTAGTTAAATGCCGCTGTCAAACGCAGACAGCAGCATTTAACCAGCGCTTCCGGCCGGGCGGCCGGAAATGAGAGCATCGCCGACCCCGGTCACATGATCGGAGGTCGGTGATGTTTCTGAATAGTAACCATAGAGGTCCTTGAGACCTCTATAGTTACTGATCACCGGTAGCTGTGAGCGCCACCCTGTGGTCGGCGCTCACAGCACACCTGCAATTCTGCTACATAGCAGCGAACATCAGATCGCTGCTATGTAGCAGAACCGATCGTGTTGTGCCAGCTTCTAGCCTTGCATGAAGGCTATTGAAGCATGCCAAAAGTAAAAAAAAAGTTAAAAAAGTGTGAAAAAAATAAAAAAATATAAAAGTTTAACCCCTTCATGACCTTGAGATTTTTAGTTTTTCCGTGTTCGTTTTTCACTCCCCTCCTTCCCAGAGCCATAACTTTTTTATTTTTCCGTCAATTTGGCCATGTGAGGGCTTATTTTTTGCAGGACGAGTTGTACTTTTGAACGACATCATTGGTTGTAGCATGTCGTGTACTAAAAACGGGAAAAAATTTCAAGTGCAGTGAAATTGCAAAAAAAGTGCAGTCCCACACTTGTTTTTTGTTTGGCTTCTTTTCTAGGTTCACTAAATGCTAAAACTGACCAGCCATTATGATTCTCGAGGTCACTATGAGTTCAAAGACACCTAACATGACTAGGTTATTTTTTACCTAAGTGGTGAAAAAAAATTCCAAACTTTGCTAAAAAAGAAAATTTAAGACGCTACCAGTAGGGTTGAGCGAAACGGGTCGATCATTTTCAAAAGTCGCCGACTTTTGGCTAAGTCGGCGTCTCATGAAACCCGATCCGACCCCTGTGCTTGTCGGCCATGCGGTACGCGACTTTCGCGCCAAAGTCGCGTTTCAATGACGCGAAAAGCGCCATTTCTCAGCCAATGAAGGTGAACGCAGAGTGTGGGCAGCGTGATGACATAGGTCCTGGTCCCCACCATCTTAGAGAAGGGCATTGCAGTGATTGGCTTGCTGTCTGCGGCGTCACAGGGGCTATAAAGGGGCGTTCCCGCCGACCGCCATCTTACTGCTGCTGATCTGAGCTTAGGGAGAGGTTGCTGCCGCTTCGTCAGAAGCAGGGATAGCGTTAGGCAGGGTCCACTAACCACCAAACCGCTTGTGCTGTAGCGATTTCCACTGTCCAACACCACCTTCGGTGTGCAGGAACAGTGGAAGCTATTTTTTTTTTTTTTTCCTCAGCGCTGTAGCTCATTGGGCTGCCCTAGAAGGCTCCGTGATAGCTGTATTGCTGTGTGTACGCCACTGTGGAAACCAACTGCTTTTTTCAAAGCACATATCCTCTTGTTCCTTTCTGCACAGCTATCTTTTTTGTTTGTCCACACTTTTTATTTAATTTGTGCATCAGTCCACTCCTATTGCTGCCTGCCATACCTGGCTTAGATTACTGCAGGGAGATAGTAATTGTAGGACAGTCCCTGTTTTTTTTTTTTTTTTTTTTTTGTGGGAGATTAAGATTGGCATTTCTGCTACAGTGCCATCCCTGTGTGTGCCATCTCTCACTGAGTGGGCCATAGAAAGCCTATTTATTTTTTCCGTGATTTGTGTTCTAAATTCTACCTCAACACAAAAACACTACATCAATCAGTGGTAGAAAAATATTGGCCTCAGTCAGGGCTTGTGTGCCACTGCTGTGTGTGCTATCTCTCATTCAGTGGGCTATAGAAAGCCTATTTATTTATTTATTTATTTTTCTTATTATTTGGTTTCTAAAGTCTCCCTGAAAAAAAAAAAAAAATAAAAAAACAGTGGGAGAGTAATATTGCCCTTTCAGCTTGTGTGCCAGTCTTGACTCCTGGGTGTGCCACCTCTCTCTCATTCAGTGGGCCATAGAAAGGCTATTTATTTTTTTGGTTTTTTTAATATTATTTGGTTTCTAAAGTCTCCCTGAAAATAAAAGAAAAAAAACTTAAAAAAACAGTGGGAGAGTAATATTGCCCTTTCAGCTTGTGCGCCAGTCTTGACTCCTGGGTGTGCCACCTCTCTCTCTCTAATTGTGGGCAATAGAAAGCCTTTTTTTTTTTGTTTTTTTTTAAATATTATTTGGTTTCTAAAGTCTCCCTTAAAAAACAAAAAATACATAAAAAAACAGTGGGAGAGTAATATTGCCCTTTCAGCTTGTGTGCTAGTCTTGACTCCTGGGTGTGCCACCTCTCTCTCTCATTCAGTGGGCCATAGAAAGCCTATTTATTTTTTTGGTTTTTTTAATATTATTTGGTTTCTAAAGTCTCCCTGAAAACAAAAAAAACATAAAAAAACAGTGGGAGAGTAATATTGCCCTTTCAGCTTGTGTGCCAGTCTTGACTCCTGGGTGTGCCACCTCTCTCCCTCTCATTCAGTGGGCCATAGAAAGCCTATTTATTTATTTTTTTTAAATATTATTGTGTTTCTAAAGTCTCCCTTAAAAAACAAAAAATACATAAAAAAACAGTGGGAGAGTAATATTGCCCTTTCAGCTTGTGTGCCAGTCTTGACTCCTGGGTGTGCCACCTCTCTCATTCAGTGGGCCATAGAAAGCATTTTTTTTTTTTCCTTGATTTGTGTTCTAAAATCTACCTCAACACAAAAACACTACATCAATCAGTGGGAGAAAAATATTGGCCTCAGTCAGGGCTTGTGTGCCACTGCTGTGTGTGCTATCTCTCATTCAGTGGGCTATAGAAAGCCTATTTATTTATTTTTTTTCTTATTATTTGGTTTCTAAAGTCTACCTGAAAAAAAAAAAAAAAAAAAAAAAACAGTGGGAGAGTAATATTGCCCTTTCAGCTTGTGTGCCAGTCTTGACTCCTGGGTGTGCCACCTCTCTCTCTCATTCAGTGGGCCATAGAAAGCCTATTTATTTTTTTGGTTTTTTTAATATTATTTGGTTTCTAAAGTCTCCCTGAAAAAAAAAAACATAAAAAAACAGTGGGAGAGTAATATTGCCCTTTCAGCTTGTGTGCCAGTCTTGACTCCTGGGTGTGCCACCTCTCTCTCTCATTCAGTGGGCCATAGAAAGCCTATTTATTTTTTTGGTTTTTTTAATATTATTTGGTTTCTAAAGTCTCCCTGAAAAAAAAAACACATAAAAAAACAGTGGGAGAGTAATATTGCCCTTTCAGCTTGTGTGCCAGTCTTGACTCCTGGGTGTGCCACCTCTCTCCCTCTCATTCAGTGGGCCATAGAAAGCCTATTTATTTATTTTTTTTAAATATTATTGGGTTTCTAAAGTCTCCCTTAAAAAACAAAAAATACATAAAAAAACAGTGGGAGAGTAATATTGCCCTTTCAGCTTGTGTGCCAGTCTTGACTCCTGGGTGTGCCACCTCTCTCATTCAGTGGGCCATAGAAAGCATTTTTTTTTTCCTTGATTTGTGTTCTAAAATCTACCTCAACACAAAAACACTACATCAATCAGTGGGAGAAAAATATTGGCCTCAGTCAGGGCTTGTGTGCCACTGCTGTGTGTGCTATCTCTCATTCAGTGGGCTATAGAAAGCCTATTTATTTATTTTTTTTCTTATTATTTGGTTTCTAAAGTCTCCCTGAAAAAAAAAAAAAAAAAAAAAAAACAGTGGGAGAGTAATATTGCCCTTTCAGCTTGTGTGCCAGTCTTGACTCCTGGGTGTGCCACCTCTCTCTCTCATTCAGTGGGCCATAGAAAGCCTATTTATTTTTTTGGTTTTTTTAATATTATTTGGTTTCTAAAGTCTCCCTGAAAAAAAAAAACATAAAAAAACAGTGGGAGAGTAATATTGCCCTTTCAGCTTGTGTGCCAGTCTTGACTCCTGGGTGTGCCACCTCTCTCATTCAGTGGGCCATAGAAAGCCTATTTATTTATTTTTTTTAAATATTATTGGGTTTCTAAAGTCTCCCTTAAAAAACAAAAAATACATAAAAAAACAGTGGGAGAGTAATATTGCCCTTTCAGCTTGTGTGCCAGTCTTGACTCCTGGGTGTGCCACCTCTCTCATTCAGTGGGCCATAGAAAGCCTATTTATTTATTTTTTTAAATATTATTGGGTTTCTAAAGTCTCCCTTAAAAAACAAAAAATACATAAAAAAACAGTGGGAGAGTAATATTGCCCTTTCAGCTTGTGTGCCAGTCTTGACTCCTGGGTGTGCCACCTCTCTCTCTCATTCAGTGGGCCATAGAAAGCCTATTTATTTTTTTGGTTTTTTTAATATTATTTGGTTTCTAAAGTCTCCCTTAAAAAACAAAAAACACATAAAAAAACAGTGGGAGAGTAATATTGCCCTTTCAGCTTGTGTGCCAGTCTTGACTCCTGGGTGTGCCACCTCTCTCTCTCATTCAGTGGGCCATAGAAAGCCTATTTATTTTTTTTGTTTTTTTAATATTATTTGGTTTCTAAAGTCTCCCTGAAAACAAAAAAAACATAAAAAAACAGTGGGAGAGTAATATTGCCCTTTCAGCTTGTGTGCCAGTCTTGACTCCTGGGTGTGCCACCTCTCTCTCTCATTCAGTGGGCCATAGAAAGCATTTATTTTTTTTTTCCTTGATTTGTGTTCTAAAATCTACCTCAACACAAAAACACTACATCAATCAGTGGGAGAAAAATATTGGCCTCAGTCAGGGCTTGTGTGCCACTGCTGTGTGTGCTATCTCTCATTCAGTGGGCTATAGAAAGCCTATTTATTTATTTATTTTTTTTCTTATTATTTGGTTTCTAAAGTCTCCCTGAAAAAAAAAAAAAAACATAAAAAAACAGTGGGAGAGTAATATTGCCCTTTCAGCTTGTGTGCCAGTCTTGACTCCTGGGTGTGCCACCTCTTTCATTCAGTGGGCCATAGAAAGGCTATTTATTTTTTTGGTTTTTTTAATAATATTTGGTTTCTAAAGTCTCCCTGAAAATAAAAGAAAAAAAACTTAAAAAAACAGTGGGAGAGTAATATTGCCCTTTCAGCTTGTGCGCCAGTCTTGACTCCTGGGTGTGCCACCTCTCTCTCTCATTCAGTGGGCCATAGAAAGCCTATTTATTTTTTTGGTTTTTTTAATATTATTTGGTTTCTAAAGTCTCCCTTAAAAAACAAAAAAAAACATAAAAAAACAGTGGGAGAGTAATATTGCCCTTTCAGCTTGTGTGCCAGTCTTGACTCCTGGGTGTGCCACCTCTCTCATTCAGTGGGCCATAGAAAGCCTATTTATTTTTTTTTAAAAATATTATTGGGTTTCTAAAGTCTCCCTTAAAAAACAAAAAATACATAAAAAAACAGTGGGAGAGTAATATTGCCCTTTCAGCTTGTGTGCCAGTCTTGACTCCTGGGTGTGCCACCTCTCTCTCTCATTCAGTGGGCCATAGAAAGGCTATTTTTTTTTGGGTTTTTTTAATATTATTTGGTTTCTAAAGTCTCCCTGAAAACAAAAAAAAACATAAAAAAACAGTGGGAGAGTAATATTGCCCTTTCAGCTTGTGTGCCAGTCTTGACTCCTGGGTGTGCCACCTCTCTCTCTCATTCAGTGGGCCATAGAAAGCATTTTTTTTTTCCTTGATTTGTGTTCTAAAATCTACCTCAACACAAAAACACTACATCAATCAGTGGGAGAAAAATATTGGCCTCAGTCAGGGCTTGTGTGCCACTGCTGTGTGTGCTATCTCTCATTCAGTGGGCTATAGAAAGCCTATTTATTTATTTATTTTTTTTCTTATTATTTGGTTTCTAAAGTCTCCCTGAAAAAAAAAAAACATAAAAAAACAGTGGGAGAGTAATATTGCCCTTTCAGCTTGTGTGCCAGTCTTGACTCCTGGGTGTGCCACCTCTCTCATTCAGTGGGCCATAGAAAGGCTATTTATTTTTTTGGTTTTTTTAATATTATTTGGTTTCTAAAGTCTCCCTGAAAAAAAAAAAAACATAAAAAAACAGTGGGAGAGTAATATTGCCCTTTCAGCTTGTGTGCCAGTCTTGACTCCTGGGTGTGCCACCTCTCTCCCTCTCATTCAGTGGGCCATAGAAAGCCTATTTTTTTTTTTTTTAAATATTATTGGGTTTCTAAAGTCTCCCTTAAAAAACAAAAAATACATAAAAAAACAGTGGGAGAGTAATATTGCCCTTTCAGCTTGTGTGCCAGTCTTGACTCCTGGGTGTGCCACCTCTCTCTCTCATTCAGTGGGCCATAGAAAGCATTTTTTTTTTTTTCCTTGATTTGTGTTCTAAAATCTACCTCAACACAAAAACACTACATCAATCAGTGGGAGAAAAATATTGGCCTCAGTCAGGGCTTGTGTGCCACTGCTGTGTGTGCTATCTCTCATTCAGTGGGCTATAGAAAGCCTATTTATTTATTTATTTTTTTTATTTTTTTTCTTATTATTTGGTTTCTAAAGTCTCCCTGAAAAAAAAAAAAACCTAAAAAAACAGTGGGAGAGTAATATTGCCCTTTCAGCTTGTGTGCCAGTCTTGACTCCTGGGTGTGCCACCTCTCTCTCATTCAGTGGGCCATAGAAAGGCTATTTATTTTTTTGGTTTTTTTAATAATATTTGGTTTCTAAAGTCTCCCTGAAAATAAAAGAAAAAAAACTTAAAAAAACAGTGGGAGAGTAATATTGCCCTTTCAGCTTGTGCGCCAGTCTTGACTCCTGGGTGTGCCACCTCTCTCTCTCATTCAGTGGGCCATAGAAAGCCTATTTATTTTTTTGGTTTTTTTAATATTATTTGGTTTCTAAAGTCTCCCTTAAAAAACAAAAAATACATAAAAAAACAGTGGGAGAGTAATATTGCCCTTTCAGCTTGTGTGCCAGTCTTGACTCCTGGGTGTGCCACCTCTCTCTCTCATTCAGTGGGCCATAGAAAGCCTATTTATTTTTTTGGTTTTTTTAATATTATTTGGTTTCTAAAGTCTCCCTGAGAAAAAAATAAAAATAAATTAGGTGGGAGATTAATATTGACATTAGTGCTTGAGTGACAGTCCTGCGTGTGTGTCATCTCTGTGATTTTGTGCCACAGAAAACAGAGTGTGTAACATTGTGCCTGATTTTCCTTGTGGTCTCACCAACCTGTTAAGGGATATTGAAATCATACTGAAGTTATAGCTCACCGTGTAAGTTGTTTGACAGCAACAAATAAAGTTACTTTGGTTAAGATTTTAAAACAATGAGGAAGTCTGGTGCAAGAGGTCGTCGTGGGCGTTCATTGTCAGCTGGTAATGATGGTAGTGGTAGTGGAGCATCAGGTGGTCATGGGGATAAAAATATTCCACCTAAGTCTGGAGCTGTGGAGCCAGTTTCGTCGTCAGGCTACACAAGGCCTCGAACGCTCTCTTTTCTGGGAGTAGGAAAACCGCTTTTAAAGGCGGATCAGCAACAGCAAGTTTTGGCTTACATTGCAGACTCAGCCTCTAGCTCTTTTGCCTCCTCTTCCGAAACTGGTAAATGTAAAAGCAGCGCGTCGCTTGTGGATGTTCACGGTCAGGGACAAGTCGCTTCCTTGTCCTCCTCAGCAAAAACTACAACAAGAGAGAAGGATGCAGCAGGCGACACAACGGGTCACTCCATGGAGCTCTTTACACATACCGTCCCTGGCTTAGAAAGTGAAACATTTAACAGGCCATGCCCATTGCAAGTAGATTCTGACATGGAGTGCACTGATGCACAGCCACAGCCAGAGTACTATGCTGCTCCTTTGACTCAGACCACCACATTGCCCTCTCAGGGTACAGATCCACAATCAGACCCTGATGAGACTATGTTGCCCCGCCACGAACGCTATACCACCGACCGACACAGTGACACAGATGAAGTTGCACACGAGCTCGAAGAGGAGGTAATAGATGACCCAGTTATTGACCCCGATTGGCAGCCATTGGGGGAACAGGGTGCAGGCGGCAGTAGTTCAGAAGCGGAGGTGGAGGAGGGGCCGCAGCAGGCATCAACATCGCAACAGGTTCCATCTGCCGGGCCCGTATCTGGCCCAAAACGCGTGTCAAAGCCAAAACCTGTTGGAGGACAGCGTGGCCATCCGGTTAAAGCTCAGTCTGCAATCCCTGAAAAGGGATCCGAGTCTAGGAAGAGTGCAGTCTGGCATTTTTTTAAACAACATCCAACTGATCAGCGCAAAGTCATCTGTCAAAAATGTTCAACTAGCTTAAGCAGAGGTCAGAATCTGAAAAGTCTAAATACTAGTTGCATGCATAGACACTTAACCACCATGCATTTTCAAGCCTGGACTAACTACCAAACGTCCCTTAAGGTTGTAGCACCCTCGGCCAATGAAGCTAGTCAGCAATGCAACATCCCTTCCGTCACTGTAAGGCCACCATTTTCCGCACCACCGGCAGTATCTGTGCAGGTTTCTTTGCCAGCCAAAAGCAGTCAGGGTCAGGGAACCACCAGTTTTGTAGGAGGAAATATTGCATCTAGGGCACCGGCGGAAACAATACCGTCTCCAACCGTCTCTCAGTCTGCCATGTACACCGGCACACCCGAAAGTTCCACGATCTCCAGCTCTCCAGTCCAGCTCACCCTACATGAGACTCTGGTTAGAAAAAGGAAGTACTTATCCTCGCATCCGCGTACACAGGGTTTTAACGCCCACATAGCTAGACTAATCTCGTTAGAGATGATGCCCTACCGGTTAGTTGAAAGCGAAGCTTTCAAAGCCCTGATGGAGTACGCTGAACCACGATACGAGCTACCCAGTCGACACTTTTTTTCCAGAAAAGCCATCCCAGCCCTGCACCAGCATGTTAAACAGCGCATCGTCCATGCACTCAGGCAATCTGTGAGTACAAAGGTGCACCTGACTACAGATGCATGGACCAGTAGGCATGGCCAGGGACGTTATGTGTCCATCACGGCACACTGGGTGAATGTGGTGGATGCAGGGTCCACAGGCGACATCAATTTAGGGACAGTTGTGCCTAGCCCACGGTCTAGGAAACAGTTGGCTGTAGGCGTTCGCACCTCCTCCTCCTCCTCCTCCTCGTCCTCCTGCAGAAGCTACAGCTCTTCCACAGAACGCAGTCTGCCAACCACTCCATCGGCAGATGACACTGTTGCACACCAGTTGTCCCATTATGGGCCAGCTACTGCCAAGCGTCAGCAGGCTGTATTGGCTATGAAGTGTTTGGGCGACAACAGACACACCGCGGAAGTTCTATCTGAGTTCTTGCAACAAGAAACGCAGTCGTGGCTGGGCACAGTAGATCTTGAGGCAGGCAAGGTAGTGAGTGATAACGGAAGGAATTTCATGGCTGCCATCTCCCTTTCCCAACTGAAACACATTCCTTGCCTGGCTCACACCTTAAACCTGGTGGTGCAGTGCTTATTGAAAACTTATCCTGGGTTCTCCGACCTGCTCCTCAAAGTGCGTGCACTTTGCTCACATATCCGACGTTCGCCTGTACACGCCAGCCGTATGCAGACCTATCAGCGGTCTTTGAACCTTCCCCAGCATCGCCTAATCATAGACGTTGCAACAAGGTGGAACTCAACACTGCACATGCTTCAGAGACTGTGCGAACAGAGGCGTGCTGTTATTTATTTGTGGGAGGATACACGGGCAGGCAGTAGGATGGCAGACATGGAGTTGTCAGGTGTGCAGTGGTCTAAGATACAAGACATGTGTCAAGTCCTTCAGTGTTTTGAGGAATGCACACGGCTGGTTAGTGCAGACAACGCCGTAATAAGCATGAGCATCCCCCTAATGCGTCTGCTGATGCAAAGTTTGACGCACATAAAGGAGCAGGCGTCTGCACCAGAGGAAGAGGAAAGCCTTGATGACAGTCAGCCATTGTCTGGTCAGGGCAGTGTACAGGACGAGGTAGCGGGCGAAGAGGAGGTGGAGGACGAGGAGGATGATGGGGATGAGTATATTTTTAATGCCGAACCTTTCCCGGGGGCACAGGAAATTGGTTGCGTGTCACGGCCGGGTTCTGGTTTTTTGAGGGACACAAGTGACGTAGATTTGCCTGCAACTGCCCCTCAACCAATCACAACCGGAGATTTGACAACTGGAACTTTGGCCCACATGGCGGATTATGCCTTACGTATCCTAAAAAGGGACACACGCATTACGAAAATGATGAACGATGACGATTACTGGTTGGCCTGCCTCCTTGATCCACGCTATAAAGGCAAATTGCAAAATATTATGCCACATGAGAACTTGGAACTAATATTAGCAACCAAACAATCAACTCTTGTTGACCGTTTGCTTCAGGCATTCCCAGCACACAGCGCACGTGATCGTTCTCACACGAGCTCCAGGGGGCAGCAGACTAGGAGTGTTAGGGGTGCACACATCAGAAGTGGCGTTGGACAGAGGGGTTTTCTGACCAGGTTGTGGAGTGATTTTGCTATGACCGCAGACAGGACAGGTACTGCTGCATCAATTGAAAGTGACAGGAGACAACATTTGTCCAGTATGGTTACTAACTATTTTTCATCCCTTATCGATGTTCTCCCTCAACCGTCATTCCCATTTGATTACTGGGCCTCCAAATTAGACACCTGGCCAGAATTGGCAGAATATGCATTGCAGGAGCTTGCTTGCCCGGCAGCAAGTGTCCTATCAGAAAGAGTATTCAGTGCTGCAGGTTCAATATTAACCGAAAAAAGGACTCGTCTGGCTACCCAAAATGTTGACGATCTAACATTCATTAAAATGAACCACAACTGGATTTCGAAATCTTTTGCCCCACCTTGCCCGGCCGACACCTAGCTTTCCTATGAAAAGCTCTTGCCTGTGAATTACTTTTCTAATGTCTAATTTGCTGCAGCTGATTGTACAGCATACGACATGTTTACACCTCCCTAAATGGCAAAACTCCCCACACGGGGCCGTGGTATCGCGACTTGGCGCAAGCACCCGTGAGACTGCTGTTTGTCTGAAGAGGTGGGTGTGCTCGCTTTTGGTTGACGGCATTGCTACTGGGTCCCTCATAGTACAATGTAGTGTCTCTGGCGGTGGTGGTGCGCACCCAACGTCAGACACACCGTTGTAACATGAGGGGCCCTGGGGCGGTCCCGCCGGCCTCAAGAGAGTTCCCCCCTACCCCAGCTCAAAATGTGCTCTACCACGTGCAAAATTATGTCGCACAGCTCCACCAATCTTTAGTCTATTCGCTGACATCATTCAATGTCTGGCACTGACAATACAAATTTGTAGACATCTATGATGCAACTTAAAGTAGTCTGTGTCTGTGTCCTATATTGGCACCATTAAATAGTTACTGCCAAATTACTATGTCAGAAACTCAGTAGATGAGCCCACCCCTGTACCTAAGTATGCCACCTTTTTTTTTTGTTTTGGTTGTTTTGCGAGACATTAACATCTATTTATATTTTGGGAGTACTGGGACAGACACTCCTTGCACTACTCCTCCACTCACCACCAAGCTGCCTGTGTATCCATGTAACCGCTGTAAAGCTGCCATGAGCCTATTGTTTGTTATTTTAGGCCTTTGATAGCCTGTCTGCGGTCCCTACTTTAAATACTCCTCCACTGACCACCAAGCTGCCTGTGTATCCATGTAACCGATGTAAAACTGCCATGAGCCTATTGTTTGTTATTTTAGGCCTTTGATAGCCTGTCTGCGGTCCCTACTTTAAATACTCCTCCACTCACCACCAAGCTGCCTGTGTATCCATATAACCAATGTAAAACAGCCATGAGCCTATTGTTTGTTATTTTAGGCCTTTGATAGCCTGTCTGCGGTCCCTACTTTAAATACTCCTCCACTCATCACCAGCTGCCTGCCCATGTATCCATGTAACCGCTGTAAAACTGCCATGAGCCTATTGTTTGTTATTTTAGGCCTTTGATAGCCTGTCTGCGGTCCCTACTTTAAATACTCCTCCACTCACCACCAAGCTGCCTGTGTATCCATGTAACCGCTGTAAAGCTGCCATGAGCCTATTGTTTGTTATTTTAGGCCTTTGATAGCCTGTCTGCGGTCCCTACTTTAAATACTCCTCCACTCATCACCAGCTGCCTGCCCGTGTATCCATGTAACCGCTGTAAAACTGCCATGAGCCTATTGTTTGTTATTTTAGGCCTTTGATAGCCTGTCTGCGGTCCCTACTTTAAATACTCCTCCACTGACCACCAAGCTGCCTGTGTATCCATATAACCGATGTAAAACAGCCATGAGCCTATTGTTTGTTATTTTAGGCCTTTGATAGCCTGTCTGCGGTCCCTACTTTAAATACTCCTCCACTCACCACCAAGCTGCCTGTGTATCCATGTAACTGCTGTAAAGCTGCCATGAGCCTATTGTTTGTTATTTTAGGCCTTTGATAGCCTGTCTGCGGTCCCTACTTTAAATACTCCTCCACTCACCACCAGCTGCCTGCCCGTGTATCCATGTAACCGCTGTAAAACTGCCATGAGCCTATTGTTTGTTATTTTAGGCCTTTGATAGCCTGTCTGCGGTCCCTACTTTAAATACTCCTCCACTGACCACCAAGCTGCCTGTGTATCCATATAACCGATGTAAAACAGCCATGAGCCTATTGTTTGTTATTTTAGGCCTTTAATAGCCTGTCTGCGGTCCCTACTTTAAATACTCCTCCACTCATCACCAGCTGCCTGCCCGTGTATCCATGTAACCGCTGTAAAACTGCCATGAGCCTATTGTTTGTTATTTTAGGCCTTTGATAGCCTGTCTGCGGTCCCTACTTTAAATACCCCTCCACTCACCACCAAGCTGCCTGCCCGTGTATCCATGTAACCGCTGTAAAGCTGCCATGAGCCTATTGTTTGTTATTTTAGGCCTTTGATAGCCTGTCTGCGGTCCCTACTTTAAATACTCCTCCACTCACCACCAAGCTGCCTGTGTATCCATGTAACCGATGTAAAACTGCAGTATTTTGCTTATAAAAAAGAAAATACTGGAGAGATATCAAATGCAGACATTTTAACATTAAAAACAAAAACACATACAACAAAAAACTGGTACAGTACAAAAATTGTCCACCAGCTACAAAAACTTTCTCCTGCAAGTAGTTAACTGAAAGGTTTTTTTCCATTGAAAACACAGATATGGCATCCACCGAGTGTTGTCCTGTCGCGTCTTCTTTATATTATTGCCAAGAAGCTGCAACTGAATAAAGCTGAGCTTCTACCTTCTGCCTCTTATTAACTGCTTTTTTTAAAAAAAATTGTCCACCAGCTACAAAAACTTTCTCCTGCAAGTAGTTAACTGAAAGGTTTTTTTCCATTGAAAACACAGATATGGCATCCACCGAGTGTTGTCCTGTCGCGTCTTCTTTATATTATTGCCAAGAAGCTGCAACTGAATAAAGCTGAGCTTCTACCTTCTGCCTCTTATTAACTGCTTTTTTTAAAAAAAATTGTCCACCAGCTACAAAAACTTGCTCCTGCAAGTAGTTAACTGAAAGGTTTTTTTCCATTGAAAACACAGATATGGCATCCACCGAGTGTTGTCCTGTCGCGTCTTCTTTATATTATTGCCAAGAAGCTGCAACTGAATAAAGCTGAGCTTCTACCTTCTGCCTCTTATTAACTGCTTTTTTAAAAAAAAATTGTCCACCAGCTACAAAAACTTGCTCCTGCAAGTAGTTAACTGAAAGGTTTTTTTCCATTGAAAACACAGATATGGCATCCACCGAGTGTTGTCCTGTCGCGTCTTCTTTATATTATTGCCAAGAAGCTGCAACTGAATAAAGCTGAGCTTCTACCTTCTGCCTCTTATTAACTGCTTTTTTTTAAAAAAATTGTCCACCAGCTAAAAAACTTGCTCCTGCAAGTAGTTAACTGAAAGGTTTTTTTCCATTGAAAACACAGATATGGCATCCACCGAGTGTTGTCCTGTCGCGTCTTCTTTATATTATTGCCAAGAAGCTGCAACTGAATAAAGCTGAGCTTCTACCTTCTGCCTCTTATTAACTGCTTTTTTTAAAAAAAATTGTCCACCAGCTACAAAAACTTGCTCCTGCAAGTAGTTAACTGAAAGGTTTTTTTCCATTGAAAACACAGATATGGCATCCACCGAGTGTTGTCCTGTCACGTCTTCTTTATATTATTGCCAAGAAGCTGCAACTGAATAAAGCTGAGCTTCTACCTTCTGCCTCTTATTAACTGCTTTTTTTTTATAAAATTGGCTGTTCCGGCCTACTAAAGGTGTCTGTCTGCCCCTGCCTGGTGTTGTCCTCAACTGAATAAAGCTGAGCTTCAACCTTCAGTTCCAAATTACCATTTTTAAAAATGCAATTGGCTGTTCCGGCCTACTAAAGGTGTCTGTCTGCCCCTGCCTGGTGTTGTCCTCAACTGAATAAAGCTGAGCTTCTACCTTCTGCCTCTTACTAACTGCTGTTTTTTTTAAAAATTGGCTGTTCCGGCCTACTAAAGGTGAATGTCTGCCCCTGCCTGGTGTTGTCCTCAACTGAATAAAGCTGAGCTTCTACCTTCTGTTCCAAATTACCATTTTTAAAAATGCAATTGGCTGTTCCGGCCTACTAAAGGTGAATGTCTGCCCCTGCCTGGTGTTGTCCTCAACTGAATAAAGCTGAGCTTCTACCTTCTGTTCCAAATTACCATTTTTAAAAATGCCATTGGCTGTTCCGGCCTACTAAAGGTGTCTGTCTGCCCCTGCCTGGTGTTGTCCTCAACTGAATAAAGCTGAGCTTCAACCTTCAGTTCCAAATTACCATTTTTAAAAATGCAATTGGCTGTTCCGGCCTACTAAAGGTGTCTGTCTGCCCCTGCCTGGTGTTGTCCTCAACTGAATAAAGCTGAGCTTCTACCTTCTGCCTCTTACTAACTGCTGTTTTTTTAAAAAATTGGCTGTTCCGGCCTACTAAAGGTGTCTGTCTGCCCCTGCCTGGTGTTGTCCTCAACTGAATAAAGCTGAGCTTCAACCTTCAGTTCCAAATTACCATTTTTAAAAATGCAATTGGCTGTTCCGGCCTACTAAAGGTGTCTGTCTGCCCCTGCCTGGTGTTGTCCTCAACTGAATAAAGCTGAGCTTCTACCTTCTGCCTCTTACTAACTGCTGTTTTTTTTAAAAATTGGCTGTTCCGGCCTACTAAAGGTGAATGTCTGCCCCTGCCTGGTGTTGTCCTCAACTGAATAAAGCTGAGCTTCTACCTTCTGCCTCTTACTAACTGCTGTTTTTTAAAAAAATTGGCTGTTCCGGCCTACTAAAGGTGTCTGTCTGCCCCTGCCTGGTGTTGTCCTCAACTGAATAAAGCTGAGCTTCAACCTTCAGTTCCAAATTACCATTTTTAAAAATGCAATTGGCTGTTCTGGCCTACTAAAGGTGTCTGTCTGCCCCTGCCTGGTGTTGTCCTCAACTGAATAAAGCTGAGCTTCTACCTTCTGCCTCTTACTAACTGCTGTTTTTTTAAAAAATTGGCTGTTCCGGCCTACTAAAGGTGAATGTCTGCCCCTGCCTGGTGTTGTCCTCAACTGAATAAAGCTGAGCTTACACCTTCAGTTCCAAATTACCATTTTTAAAAATGCAATTGGCTGTTCCGGCCTACTAAAGGTGTCTGTCTGCCCCTGCCTGGTGTTGTCCTCAACTGAATAAAGCTGAGCTTCTACCTTCTGCCTCTTACTAACTGCTGTTTTTTTTAAAAATTGGCTGTTCCGGCCTACTAAAGGTGAATGTCTGCCCCTGCCTGGTGTTGTCCTCAACTGAATAAAGCTGAGCTTCTACCTTCTGCCTCTTACTAACTGCTGTTTTTTTAAAAAATTGGCTGTTCCGGCCTACTAAAGGTGTCTGTCTGCCCCTGCCTGGTGTTGTCCTCAACTGAATAAAGCTGAGCTTCAACCTTCAGTTCCAAATTACCATTTTTAAAAATGCAATTGGCTGTTCCGGCCTACTAAAGGTGTCTGTCTGCCCCTGCCTGGTGTTGTCCTCAACTGAATAAAGCTGAGCTTCTACCTTCTGCCTCTTACTAACTGCTGTTTTTTTAAAAAATTGGCTGTTCCGGCCTACTAAAGGTGAATGTCTGCCCCTGCCTGGTGTTGTCCTCAACTGAATAAAGCTGAGCTTCAACCTTCAGTTCCAAATTACCATTTTTAAAAATGCAATTGGCTGTTCCGGCCTACTAAAGGTGAATGTCTGCCCCTGCCTGGTGTTGTCCTCAACTGAATAAAGCTGAGCTTCTACCTTCTGTTCCAAATTACCATTTTTAAAAATGCAATTGGCTGTTCCGGCCTACTAAAGGTGAATGTCTGCCCCTGCCTGGTGTTGTCCTCAACTGAATAAAGCTGAGCTTCTACCTTCTGTTCCAAATTACCATTTTTAAAAATGCCATTGGCTGTTCCGGCCTACTAAAGGTGTCTGTCTGCCCCTGCCTGGTGTTGTCCTCAACTGAATAAAGCTGAGCTTCAACCTTCAGTTCCAAATTACCATTTTTAAAAATGCAATTGGCTGTTCCGGCCTACTAAAGGTGTCTGTCTGCCCCTGCCTGGTGTTGTCCTCAACTGAATAAAGCTGAGCTTCTACCTTCTGCCTCTTACTAACTGCTGTTTTTTTTAAAAATTGGCTGTTCCGACCTACTAAAGGTGTCTGTCTGCCCCTGCCTGGTGTTGTCCTCAACTGAATAAAGCTGAGCTTCAACCTTCAGTTCCAAATTACCATTTTTAAAAATGCAATTGGCTGTTCCGGCCTACTAAAGGTGTCTGTCTGCCCCTGCCTGGTGTTGTCCTCAACTGAATAAAGCTGAGCTTCTACCTTCTGCCTCTTACTAACTGCTGTTTTTTTAAAAAATTGGCTGTTCCGGCCTACTAAAGGTGAATGTCTGCCCCTGCCTGGTGTTGTCCTCAACTGAATAAAGCTGAGCTTCTACCTTCTGTTCCAAATTACCATTTTTAAAAATGCAATTGGCTGTTCCGGCCTACTAAAGGTGAATGTCTGCCCCTGCCTGGTGTTGTCCTCAACTGAATAAAGCTGAGCTTCTACCTTCTGTTCCAAATTACCATTTTTAAAAATGCCATTGGCTGTTCCGGCCTACTAAAGGTGTCTGTCTGCCCCTGCCTGGTGTTGTCCTCAACTGAATAAAGCTGAGCTTCAACCTTCAGTTCCAAATTACCATTTATAAAAATGCAATTGGCTGTTCCGGCCTACTAAAGGTGTCTGTCTGCCCCTGCCTGGTGTTGTCCTCAACTGAATAAAGCTGAGCTTCTACCTTCTGCCTCTTACTAACTGCTGTTTTTTAAAAAAATTGGCTGTTCCGGCCTACTAAAGGTGAATGTCTGCCCCTGCCTGGTGTTGTCCTCAACTGAATAAAGCTGAGCTTCAACCTTCAGTTCCAAATTACCATTTTTAAAAATGCAATTGGCTGTTCCGGCCTACTAAAGGTGTCTGTCTGCCCCTGCCTGGTGTTGTCCTCAACTGAATAAAGCTGAGCTTCTACCTTCTGCCTCTTACTAACTGCTGTTTTTTTAAAAAATTGGCTGTTCCGGCCTACTAAAGGTGAATGTCTGCCCCTGCCTGGTGTTGTCCTCAACTGAATAAAGCTGAGCTTCTACCTTCTGCCTCTTACTAACTGCTGTTTTTTTAAAAAATTGGCTGTTCCGGCCTACTAAAGGTGTCTGTCTGCCCCTGCCTGGTGTTGTCCTCAACTGAATAAAGCTGAGCTTCAACCTTCAGTTCCAAATTACCAGTTTTAAAAATGCAATTGGCTGTTCCGGCCTACTAAAGGTGTCTGTCTGCCCCTGCCTGGTGTTGTCCTCAACTGAATAAAGCTGAGCTTCTACCTTCTGCCTCTTACTAACTGCTGTTTTTTTAAAAAATTGGCTGTTCCGGCCTACTAAAGGTGAATGTCTGCCCCTGCCTGGTGTTGTCCTCAACTGAATAAAGCTGAGCTTCAACCTTCAGTTCCAAATTACCATTTTTAAAAATGCAATTGGCTGTTCCGGCCTACTAAAGGTGAATGTCTGCCCCTGCCTGGTGTTGTCCTCAACTGAATAAAGCTGAGCTTCTACCTTCTGTTCCAAATTACCATTTTTAAAAATGCAATTGGCTGTTCCGGCCTACTAAAGGTGAATGTCTGCCCCTGCCTGGTGTTGTCCTCAACTGAATAAAGCTGAGCTTCTACCTTCTGTTCCAAATTACCATTTTTAAAAATGCCATTGGCTGTTCCGGCCTACTAAAGGTGTCTGTCTGCCCCTGCCTGGTGTTGTCCTCAACTGAATAAAGCTGAGCTTCAACCTTCAGTTCCAAATTACCATTTTTAAAAATGCAATTGGCTGTTCCGGCCTACTAAAGGTGTCTGTCTGCCCCTGCCTGGTGTTGTCCTCAACTGAATAAAGCTGAGCTTCTACCTTCTGCCTCTTACTAACTGCTGTTTTTTTAAAAAATTGGCTGTTCCGGCCTACTAAAGGTGTCTGTCTGCCCCTGCCTGGTGTTGTCCTCAACTGAATAAAGCTGAGCTTCAACCTTCAGTTCCAAATTACCATTTTTAAAAATGCAATTGGCTGTTCCGGCCTACTAAAGGTGTCTGTCTGCCCCTGCCTGGTGTTGTCCTCAACTGAATAAAGCTGAGCTTCTACCTTCTGCCTCTTACTAACTGCTGTTTTTTTAAAAAATTGGCTGTTCCAGCCTACTAAAGGTGAATGTCTGCCCCTGCCTGGTGTTGTCCTCAACTGAATAAAGCTGAGCTTCTACCTTCTGCCTCTTACTAACTGCTGTTTTTTTAAAAAATTGGCTGTTCCGGCCTACTAAAGGTGTCTGTCTGCCTCTGCCTGGTGTTGTCCTCAACTGAATAAAGCTGAGCTTCAACCTTCAGTTCCAAATTACCATTTTTAAAAATGCAATTGGCTGTTCCGGCCTACTAAAGGTGTCTGTCTGCCCCTGCCTGGTGTTGTCCTCAACTGAATAAAGCTGAGCTTCTACCTTCTGCCTCTTACTAACTGCTGTTTTTTTTAAAAATTGGCTGTTCCGGCCTACTAAAGGTGAATGTCTGCCCCTGCCTGGTGTTGTCCTCAACTGAATAAAGCTGAGCTTCTACCTTCTGTTCCAAATTACCATTTTTAAAAATGCAATTGGCTGTTCCGGCCTACTAAAGGTGAATGTCTGCCCCTGCCTGGTGTTGTCCTCAACTGAATAAAGCTGAGCTTCTACCTTCTGTTCCAAATTACCATTTTTAAAAATGCCATTGGCTGTTCCGGCCTACTAAAGGTGTCTGTCTGCCCCTGCCTGGTGTTGTCCTCAACTGAATAAAGCTGAGCTTCAACCTTCAGTTCCAAATTACCATTTTTAAAAATGCAATTGGCTGTTCCGGCCTACTAAAGGTGTCTGTCTGCCCCTGCCTGGTGTTGTCCTCAACTGAATAAAGCTGAGCTTCTACCTTCTGCCTCTTACTAACTGCTGTTTTTTTAAAAAATTGGCTGTTCCGGCCTACTAAAGGTGTCTGTCTGCCCCTGCCTGGTGTTGTCCTCAACTGAATAAAGCTGAGCTTCAACCTTCAGTTCCAAATTACCATTTTTAAAAATGCAATTGGCTGTTCCGGCCTACTAAAGGTGTCTGTCTGCCCCTGCCTGGTGTTGTCCTCAACTGAATAAAGCTGAGCTTCTACCTTCTGCCTCTTACTAACTGCTGTTTTTTTTAAAAATTGGCTGTTCCGGCCTACTAAAGGTGAATGTCTGCCCCTGCCTGGTGTTGTCCTCAACTGAATAAAGCTGAGCTTCTACCTTCTGCCTCTTACTAACTGCTGTTTTTTAAAAAAATTGGCTGTTCCGGCCTACTAAAGGTGTCTGTCTGCCCCTGCCTGGTGTTGTCCTCAACTGAATAAAGCTGAGCTTCAACCTTCAGTTCCAAATTACCATTTTTAAAAATGCAATTGGCTGTTCTGGCCTACTAAAGGTGTCTGTCTGCCCCTGCCTGGTGTTGTCCTCAACTGAATAAAGCTGAGCTTCTACCTTCTGCCTCTTACTAACTGCTGTTTTTTTAAAAAATTGGCTGTTCCGGCCTACTAAAGGTGAATGTCTGCCCCTGCCTGGTGTTGTCCTCAACTGAATAAAGCTGAGCTTACACCTTCAGTTCCAAATTACCATTTTTAAAAATGCAATTGGCTGTTCCGGCCTACTAAAGGTGTCTGTCTGCCCCTGCCTGGTGTTGTCCTCAACTGAATAAAGCTGAGCTTCTACCTTCTGCCTCTTACTAACTGCTGTTTTTTTTAAAAATTGGCTGTTCCGGCCTACTAAAGGTGAATGTCTGCCCCTGCCTGGTGTTGTCCTCAACTGAATAAAGCTGAGCTTCTACCTTCTGCCTCTTACTAACTGCTGTTTTTTTTAAAAATTGGCTGTTCCGGCCTACTAAAGGTGTCTGTCTGCCCCTGCCTGGTGTTGTCCTCAACTGAATAAAGCTGAGCTTCAACCTTCAGTTCCAAATTACCATTTTTAAAAATGCAATTGGCTGTTCCGGCCTACTAAAGGTGTCTGTCTGCCCCTGCCTGGTGTTGTCCTCAACTGAATAAAGCTGAGCTTCTACCTTCTGCCTCTTACTAACTGCTGTTTTTTTAAAAAATTGGCTGTTCCGGCCTACTAAAGGTGAATGTCTGCCCCTGCCTGGTGTTGTCCTCAACTGAATAAAGCTGAGCTTCAACCTTCAGTTCCAAATTACCATTTTTAAAAATGCAATTGGCTGTTCCGGCCTACTAAAGGTGAATGTCTGCCCCTGCCTGGTGTTGTCCTCAACTGAATAAAGCTGAGCTTCTACCTTCTGTTCCAAATTACCATTTTTAAAAATGCAATTGGCTGTTCCGGCCTACTAAAGGTGAATGTCTGCCCCTGCCTGGTGTTGTCCTCAACTGAATAAAGCTGAGCTTCTACCTTCTGTTCCAAATTACCATTTTTAAAAATGCCATTGGCTGTTCCGGCCTACTAAAGGTGTCTGTCTGCCCCTGCCTGGTGTTGTCCTCAACTGAATAAAGCTGAGCTTCAACCTTCAGTTCCAAATTACCATTTTTAAAAATGCAATTGGCTGTTCCGGCCTACTAAAGGTGTCTGTCTGCCCCTGCCTGGTGTTGTCCTCAACTGAATAAAGCTGAGCTTCTACCTTCTGCCTCTTACTAACTGCTGTTTTTTTTAAAAATTGGCTGTTCCGGCCTACTAAAGGTGTCTGTCTGCCCCTGCCTGGTGTTGTCCTCAACTGAATAAAGCTGAGCTTCAACCTTCAGTTCCAAATTACCATTTTTAAAAATGCAATTGGCTGTTCCGGCCTACTAAAGGTGTCTGTCTGCCCCTGCCTGGTGTTGTCCTCAACTGAATAAAGCTGAGCTTCTACCTTCTGCCTCTTACTAACTGCTGTTTTTTTAAAAAATTGGCTGTTCCGGCCTACTAAAGGTGAATGTCTGCCCCTGCCTGGTGTTGTCCTCAACTGAATAAAGCTGAGCTTCTACCTTCTGTTCCAAATTACCATTTTTAAAAATGCAATTGGCTGTTCCGGCCTACTAAAGGTGAATGTCTGCCCCTGCCTGGTGTTGTCCTCAACTGAATAAAGCTGAGCTTCTACCTTCTGTTCCAAATTACCATTTTTAAAAATGCCATTGGCTGTTCCGGCCTACTAAAGGTGTCTGTCTGCCCCTGCCTGGTGTTGTCCTCAACTGAATAAAGCTGAGCTTCAACCTTCAGTTCCAAATTACCATTTTTAAAAATGCAATTGGCTGTTCCGGCCTACTAAAGGTGTCTGTCTGCCCCTGCCTGGTGTTGTCCTCAACTGAATAAAGCTGAGCTTCTACCTTCTGCCTCTTACTAACTGCTGTTTTTTAAAAAAATTGGCTGTTCCGGCCTACTAAAGGTGAATGTCTGCCCCTGCCTGGTGTTGTCCTCAACTGAATAAAGCTGAGCTTCAACCTTCAGTTCCAAATTACCATTTTTAAAAATGCAATTGGCTGTTCCGGCCTACTAAAGGTGTCTGTCTGCCCCTGCCTGGTGTTGTCCTCAACTGAATAAAGCTGAGCTTCTACCTTCTGCCTCTTACTAACTGCTGTTTTTTTAAAAAATTGGCTGTTCCGGCCTACTAAAGGTGAATGTCTGCCCCTGCCTGGTGTTGTCCTCAACTGAATAAAGCTGAGCTTCTACCTTCTGCCTCTTACTAACTGCTGTTTTTTTAAAAAATTGGCTGTTCCGGCCTACTAAAGGTGTCTGTCTGCCCCTGCCTGGTGTTGTCCTCAACTGAATAAAGCTGAGCTTCAACCTTCAGTTCCAAATTACCAGTTTTAAAAATGCAATTGGCTGTTCCGGCCTACTAAAGGTGTCTGTCTGCCCCTGCCTGGTGTTGTCCTCAACTGAATAAAGCTGAGCTTCTACCTTCTGCCTCTTACTAACTGCTGTTTTTTTAAAAAATTGGCTGTTCCGGCCTACTAAAGGTGAATGTCTGCCCCTGCCTGGTGTTGTCCTCAACTGAATAAAGCTGAGCTTCAACCTTCAGTTCCAAATTACCATTTTTAACAATGCAATTGGCTGTTCCGGCCTACTAAAGGTGAATGTCTGCCCCTGCCTGGTGTTGTCCTCAACTGAATAAAGCTGAGCTTCTACCTTCTGTTCCAAATTACCATTTTTAAAAATGCAATTGGCTGTTCCGGCCTACTAAAGGTGAATGTCTGCCCCTGCCTGGTGTTGTCCTCAACTGAATAAAGCTGAGCTTCTACCTTCTGTTCCAAATTACCATTTTTAAAAATGCCATTGGCTGTTCCGGCCTACTAAAGGTGTCTGTCTGCCCCTGCCTGGTGTTGTCCTCAACTGAATAAAGCTGAGCTTCAACCTTCAGTTCCAAATTACCATTTTTAAAAATGCAATTGGCTGTTCCGGCCTACTAAAGGTGTCTGTCTGCCCCTGCCTGGTGTTGTCCTCAACTGAATAAAGCTGAGCTTCTACCTTCTGCCTCTTACTAACTGCTGTTTTTTTAAAAAATTGGCTGTTCCGGCCTACTAAAGGTGTCTGTCTGCCCCTGCCTGGTGTTGTCCTCAACTGAATAAAGCTGAGCTTCAACCTTCAGTTCCAAATTACCATTTTTAAAAATGCAATTGGCTGTTCCGGCCTACTAAAGGTGTCTGTCTGCCCCTGCCTGGTGTTGTCCTCAACTGAATAAAGCTGAGCTTCTACCTTCTGCCTCTTACTAACTGCTGTTTTTTTAAAAAATTGGCTGTTCCAGCCTACTAAAGGTGAATGTCTGCCCCTGCCTGGTGTTGTCCTCAACTGAATAAAGCTGAGCTTCTACCTTCTGCCTCTTACTAACTGCTGTTTTTTTAAAAAATTGGCTGTTCCGGCCTACTAAAGGTGTCTGTCTGCCCCTGCCTGGTGTTGTCCTCAACTGAATAAAGCTGAGCTTCAACCTTCAGTTCCAAATTACCATTTTTAAAAATGCAATTGGCTGTTCCGGCCTACTAAAGGTGTCTGTCTGCCCCTGCCTGGTGTTGTCCTCAACTGAATAAAGCTGAGCTTCTACCTTCTGCCTCTTACTAACTGCTGTTTTTTTAAAAAATTGGCTGTTCCGGCCTACTAAAGGTGAATGTCTGCCCCTGCCTGGTGTTGTCCTCAACTGAATAAAGCTGAGCTTCTACCTTCTGCCTCTTACTAACTGCTGTTTTTTAAAAAAATTGGCTGTTCCGGCCTACTAAAGGTGTCTGTCTGCCCCTGCCTGGTGTTGTCCTCAACTGAATAAAGCTGAGCTTCAACCTTCAGTTCCAAATTACCATTTTTAAAAATGCAATTGGCTGTTCCGGCCTACTAAAGGTGTCTGTCTGCCCCTGCCTGGTGTTGTCCTCAACTGAATAAAGCTGAGCTTCTACCTTCTGCCTCTTACTAACTGCTGTTTTTTAAAAAAATTGGCTGTTCCGGCCTACTAAAGGTGAATGTCTGCCCCTGCCTGGTGTTGTCCTCAACTGAATAAAGCTGAGCTTCAACCTTCAGTTCCAAATTACCATTTTTAAAAATGCAATTGGCTGTTCCGGCCTACTAAAGGTGTCTGTCTGCCCCTGCCTGGTGTTGTCCTCAACTGAATAAAGCTGAGCTTCTACCTTCTGCCTCTTACTAACTGCTGTTTTTTTAAAAAATTGGCTGTTCCGGCCTACTAAAGGTGAATGTCTGCCCCTGCCTGGTGTTGTCCTCAACTGAATAAAGCTGAGCTTCTACCTTCTGCCTCTTACTAACTGCTGTTTTTTTAAAAAATTGGCTGTTCCGGCCTACTAAAGGTGTCTGTCTGCCCCTGCCTGGTGTTGTCCTCAACTGAATAAAGCTGAGCTTCAACCTTCAGTTCCAAATTACCATTTTTAAAAATGCAATTGGCTGTTCCGGCCTACTAAAGGTGTCTGTCTGCCCCTGCCTGGTGTTGTCCTCAACTGAATAAAGCTGAGCTTCTACCTTCTGCCTCTTACTAACTGCTGTTTTTTTTAAAAATTGGCTGTTCCGGCCTACTAAAGGTGAATGTCTGCCCCTGCCTGGTGTTGTCCTCAACTGAATAAAGCTGAGCTTCAACCTTCAGTTCCAAATTACCATTTTTAAAAATGCAATTGGCTGTTCCGGCCTACTAAAGGTGAATGTCTGCCCCTGCCTGGTGTTGTCCTCAACTGAATAAAGCTGAGCTTCTACCTTCTGTTCCAAATTACCATTTTTAAAAATGCAATTGGCTGTTCCGGCCTACTAAAGGTGAATGTCTGCCCCTGCCTGGTGTTGTCCTCAACTGAATAAAGCTGAGCTTCTACCTTCTGTTCCAAATTACCATTTTTAAAAATGCAATTGGCTGTTCCGGCCTACTAAAGGTGTCTGTCTGCCCCTGCCTGGTGTTGTCCTCAACTGAATAAAGCTGAGCTTCAACCTTCAGTTCCAAATTACCATTTTTAAAAATGCAATTGGCTGTTCCGGCCTACTAAAGGTGTCTGTCTGCCCCTGCCTGGTGTTGTCCTCAACTGAATAAAGCTGAGCTTCTACCTTCTGCCTCTTACTAACTGCTGTTTTTTTAAAAAATTGGCTGTTCCGGCCTACTAAAGGTGTCTGTCTGCCCCTGCCTGGTGTTGTCCTCAACTGAACAAAGCTGAGCTTCCACATTCTGGCTTTCGCCCTATACTATCAGATATTAAACTGCATTTGGCCTACTAGTGTGGTTAGGCCCTTGAAACAGTGTCTGCTGCTCTTGGGTTTGCTACTCCACTGAACAAAGCAATGCCGCCTGTTTAGTCCTGTTACCAATTTTGAACTGCATTTAGCCTACTTTATTCTTTGGCCCTATATCTGTTTCCTCCTCATCCTGCCCATTGCCCAGCCACTGCTAGATGAGTCTGCTGGTACATTGACCTAGACCACTACATTCCCCTTATACTCTACACAGCCAGAATCTGACCCTGCTGAAAGTAAGGTTCCCCTTCCCGCATGTTATACCACCTTACACAGGGACAGAGAGGAAGGTGCAGATGAAAGTGCAGGTTCCTTCATCAGGTGGGGGGGCATACTCGTTGGCGACGTCACTGGCACAGGGCCCCTCAGAGTACGCAAAAGTGTCGCTGCTGGTGGGAGGCGCCCCCGCCATGCAAACACACATCGCTGTACTTTGAGGGGCCCTGTGCCAGTGCCAATGCGAACGAGTGGGCCCCCCCTGCTTGCTCAGGATCACAGCACTTGCAACGTTGAAATACTTACCTTTCCCTGCAACACCGCCGTGACGTAGTCCGCATTTCCTGGGCCCATGAAAAACTTGAGCCGGCCCTACTCCCCCCACAACTTTTGCCAAATGACCCCCAATTCCCTATGCCCAACTATTATTATAAAGTTAATTAAGATTGACAAGCTTCAGAAACAAGAATGGATGTTTTTGGCATTAAAATGGGCACTGTAGGTGTTTTCCTGGCCTCCACTCACTGCCGACTATGCTTCCCCATTGACTTGCATTGGGTTTCGTGTTTCGGTCGATCCCCGACTTTTAGCGATAATCGGCCGACTGCACTCGACTCGACTCTGGACAAAATCGGGTTTCACAAAACCCGACTCGATCTTAAAAAAATGAAAGTCGCTCAACTCTAGCTACCAGTATCGGAAAATGGCGCATTTTTTTTTAGCAAAGTTTGGAATTTTTTTTCACCACTTAGATAAAAAATAACCTAGTCATGTTAGGTGTCTATGAACTCGTACTGACCTGGAGAATCATAATAGCAGGTCAGTTTTAGCATTTAGTGAACCTACCAAAAAAGCCAAACAAAAAACAAGTGTGGGACTGCATTTTTTTTGCAATTTCACCGCACTTGGAATTTTTTTTCTGATTTCTAGTACATGACATGGTAAAATCAATGATGTCTTTCAAAAGTACAACTCGTCCCGCAAAAAATAAGCCCTCACATGGCCAAATTGACGGAAAAATAAAAAAGTTATGGCTCTGGGAAGGAGGGGAGCTAAAAACGAACACGGAAAAATGGAAAATCCCAAGGTCATGAAGGGGTTAAACTTTGAATGATTATCCCTTTAAGAGCTATTACCCATCACCGTGGGAAAAAAAGTTCATATTACGAACCAGGAAAGTGGGACGAGTGTCGTGCAAGTGTCATGTGATTTTAATGCAAGTACAATCCAATTTTTAACAACTACCACCCGATTTACAGTACATGCAAATGTGATCCGATTGCAATGCGATTTCAGTATGAGCTTTTACATAGAGCAATTCTCTATGAAATGTATACATAGTTTTCAAAGGAAATATTCTTCAATATATATTGAAAGAGATAGAGGGAGAGATTAGATAGATAGGTAATAGATATCAGTGCTTTACTTTTTTTTTTACTAAATAAATTCCTTTCAGAAAAAAATTGGCGTGAGAGCCCCCAACATTTTATTAAACAGTAGACAGCTGGTTCAAATGTTTATAGCCTCCCAGGCTAAAAACATCAGCTCTTAGCGGCTCCAGAAAAGGTGTATCCGTAAGATTCGCCAATTCTTGCACTTAGCCTCACTCTTCCCATCTCCCTTGTGTGGTGGCAACTGGGGTGATAGTTGGGGGGTTGACGTTACCTTTGTATTGTCAGGTGACATCAAGCCCTGAGGATAGTAATGGAGAGGCATCTAAAAGACAACCCCATTACTAACCCCATAGTATAGAAAAACACATACCCAGAATAAAGTCCTTTAATTGAAATCACACAGACCATTTAATAAATCTACACTTACTAAAACATGTATACTTACACCCAAGCCCAATCCACTGAAGCCAATGTCTCCTGTAACAAGTAGTAATATATTAATTTAAACATCTGCTCATTCTGACTTTAGGAGTCCAAGGGGCAGTCCCACTTAGTAACATAGTTAGCAAGGCCAAAAAAATACATTTGTCCATCCAGTTCAGCCTATATTCCGTCAGAATAAATCCCCAGATCTACATCCTTCTAAAGATCCTAATCACTGTAAGATACAATATTGTTACGCTCCAGGAAAACATCCAGGCCTCTCTTGAACCCCTTGACTGAGTTTGCCATCACCACCTCCTCAGGCAAGGAATTCCAGATTCTCACTGCCTTAACAGTAAAGAATCCTCTTCTATGTTGGTGGAAAAACTTTCTTTCCTCCAGATGCAGAGAATGCCCCCTTATGATGTCACATCCCTTGGTATAAACAGATCCATGGAGAGATACTTGTACCGTCCACTTATATACTTATACATGGTTATTGGATCACCCCTCAGTCATCTTTTTTCTACACTAAATAATCCTAATTTTGCTAATCTCTCTGGGTATTGTAGTTCCCCCATCCCTTTATTAATTTTGTTGCCATCCTTTAAACTCGTTGTAGTTCCATTATATCCTGTGCCCAAAGCTGTACACAGTACTCCATGTGCGGTCTAACCAGGGATTTGTACAGAGGCAGTATAATGTTCTCATCATGTGTATCCAGACCTCTTTAAATGTACCCCATGATCCTGTTTGCCTTGGCAGCCGCTGCCTGGCACTGGCTGCTCCAGGTAAGTTTATCATTTACTAGGATCCCCAAGTTCTTCTCCATGCCTTCTATAAATGTGATTGGCTGAGATAAGAGAGTCACCGTGGACAAAGCAAAATGCGTATCGGGTCATGGGTGGGTGCCCGTTCCTACCACCACTCTGATAACTAAGTGTTGCATTGAGCATGGGCACTTAATTTTTCTTACATTGTATTGTGTTTAAATGTGGTCCGTGCTTTATTGTGATTATACATATAATATACATGATGTGCCATGCCGTTTTTCCCATTTTTATGTCTCAATAAAGATTGTTTCTACATCTGTGGTATTATTTTAGCCTTGCATTTTGTACACTAATAGTTTTGATGTCATTTATTACATCTTTGCATTTAATGAAATTTATTGAAACTTTATCTATGATGGCATCTTTATAGTTCCTTCAGGATATCCACCAAAAGCTGGACACCTTAATTAAAACCAAACAGCCCCCATTATAGTTAAACTATATTAGTGTCCATAAATATCCTTGGTTCTGACTTTTAAAATATAGGATGTTAGTGATGAGTATCGCTATTTGTCTCTCGTATTGTGTAAATGGTCCACAAGCAATGATTAATTCTATATCTAACTTTGAAAATGCACTTGTGTTGAGTCTCATACCTAAAGTACACCATTTTTTAAAACTTGTTCTGATGTTTTGCTAATTTTTTGGGGTGTTAGTAGTCCTGTTATCTTATGCTCTGACCCATTTTTATTCATTTGGGGCTGAGTTTTCACCACGGGAAAGGGGCGGATGTGGGAGTTCACCATTGGCTTCATCTACTTTATTAAATGGATTTCTGTGTCAATCTGTCCATATAATCCTTTTTTAACCAGAATCCACATGCACCTAGCCTGATTCCCAACCTAGACTACTGACAACCAACTCAGTGCCCCTCCTACTTGCTGCTGTGGAACTTCCACCCCAGTAACCTGACAAGCTCATCGGTATCCCAACTCCCTAATCTCTACAAATCTAGCACAACTGACAATATTCTCAATGTCATTTATCCCTGCTGCTGCTAAATATCTACCCATCTAGCCTGACTGACAAGCTTCTCAGCATCCCTCCTCCTTGCAGATGCTGATCCTCCACCCACCTAACCTGATTAACAAGCTTCTCAGTCCCTCTCCTCCTGCTGCTAAATCCCCACTCGCCTTGCTTGTCTGTAAAGCTCCTCGGTGTCCCTCAACCTGCTACTGTCAGAAGCTCACACTGAATATACTTGAAAACTAACATTTTCATTCTTTAGCTGAACTAGTAAAATACTAATTTTAATTTCAGGATTATATGACCATTGTCAAGGTAATTGCACCACAGAATCATACAATGCTAGAGTTAGAAGCGACATCAATGGTCTTGGTGTCCAACCCCCTGCTCAATGCAGGATTCACTAAACCATCTCAGACAGATGTCTGTCCAGCCTCTGTTTGAAGATTTCCATTGAAAGAGAACTCACCACCTCTCATGGCAGCCTGTTCTACTCATTGATCACCCTCACTGTCAAATTTTTTTTTCTAATATCTAATCTGGATCTTCTCCTTTTCAGTTTAATTCCATTACTTCTTGTGTTTCCATGTGCAAATTAGAATGATGACCCCTCTACACTATGACATCCCTTCAGAAATTTGTAGACAGCTGTTAAGTCTCCTCTTATCCTTTTTTGCAAGCTCAGATACTTTAACCTTTCCTTGTAGAACATCCTGGCAGTTTTTATATGAACTTGCTTCAGTTTTTAAATGTCTTTTTTAATCTGTGGTGCCCAGAACTGGACACAGTATTCCAGATGAGACCTGACTAAGGAGGAGCAGAGGGGAAAATTACTTCATGTGATCTAAACTCTATGCTTGTCTTAATACATCCTAGAACTGTGTTTGCCTTTTTGCTGCTGCATCACACTGTTGACTCATGCGCAGTCTGTGATTTATTAGTATACCCAAGTCTTTTCCACACACACTGTTGCTTAGTTCTACTCCACCAAATCTATAGATGTAATTTTCATTTTTCTTGCCTAGATGTAGAATCTTGCATTTCTCTTTATTAAATACCATTCTATTAGTTGCTGCCCATTGTTCAAGCTTATCTAGATTTTTCTGAATCCTTTCTCTGTCTTCTCTAGTGTTAGCTACCTCTCCTTGGTTTGTATTGTCTATGAATTTAATTAGTTTAACTTCAGTTCCCTTATTTAGATCATTTAGAAAAATGTTGAACAACACTGAGGCCAGGACAGAGACTTGTGGTACCCCACTTGAAACACTTTTCCACTTGGATGTGCAACCATTTATTACCACTCTTTGAGGATGCTCACTGAGCCAGTTATGAATTTACCTAACTGTAGCTTTGTCAATAACATACTTGGTCATTTTTTCAATAAGGTTAGTATGAGATACTTTATCAAATGTGTTGTTGAAGTCGAGATATACTATATCCACTGCATTTCCCTGATCCACCCAGTCAGTGATTTCATCATTAAAGGTATTTAGATAAGTCTGGCATTATTTTGGCTAGTTGTTCTGCAATTTCCTCTGCTACCTCTTTCAGTACCCTAGGATGTAATTCATCTGGACCAGGAGATTTAAATTAATTTGAATTAGCTAAGTGTTCTCTCGCCATCTCTCTGTTTATGGATATGGTCGATTCTCTTATTCCTTCGATGGCACCATGAAGATCAGTTCATGTTACAATTGCTCTCTTAGAGAACACAGATGCAAAATACATATTTAAAAGTTCAGCCTCCTCAAAATGATTTTTGACCACTTCATCCTTTGCATCCTGTAAAAATCCTATAGCATCTTTAACTTTTCATACATTATCATATTTAATTTTTCTTATGCATTGGACATACCCACAAAATCCTTTTTTTTACTGCTTTTGGTCTCCCTTGCAAGCCTTACTTTATTACTTCTAACTCTTGCCCTGCGTTCCCTGCAAACAGCATTATATTCTTATTTAGATAATATTTATTATTTTAACAAGTGACTAAGTTCTGTATTCATCCACCCTGATCTCTTTGAATGCTTCCAATTCTTCCTTCTTTTCGGGATTGTTACCAATTGTTAAGTCAGAATTTCGATTAGCAAAATCTCTCATCCTTCTTGGATATTTCTGTCCTTTAGAACATCCAGCCATTGAACCTTTCCTACCTTCCTTCTGAGTCCATTAAAATCTGCCTTTTCTGAAGTCCAACCTTAAAGTCTGAGCCCTCGCTGGTCTTCTTTCTCTTGTAATCCAAAATTCGAGGATAGCATGTCAAAACTTTTGTGACTTTTCTGATGCAGTCGTTTTTGGAAGCCAAGTCTAGCTCCATGGCTAATTTAGTTACTGAGAATGTAATAATGTATTCTATTGTTGAGAAACGTATTTCAATGCATCTATATCTTGACCGTGGACTTACTGCAAAGGAAAACATAAAGGAACATGGATGTTTTGATATTAGTAATTTCCATGTGACGGAGGCTCTGCACTGAATATAAATCAGGGAGACAGATGGGAGTGATATGTATTTCTGCTTTATACACAGCACGAGCAATTGTCAGTCTGACCTGTGATACAGATGGAGGACAGCGGAATTAGCTAATTAACGGTTTTGAACAAAGCTGCGAAAGTTTATCACTGCGTTTCTATTATTACTTAGTAATATTACGAAGTATGATTTTCCTTAGAAAACAGTCTCATTTGCCTATTCTATTTTATGGACCGACAGGTACAGTAACACTGATGTTAATATATTTCTCCATAGCCAAATTCTCAAGTTTTAGCTGGTGACAAATATCTGACAAGCAGTGAAGCTCCCTCTAGTGAATAATTCCCAAAGTGCATCATAACAAAACTATAATTAGGTGATCAGTGCACGAGATACTACAGGAGCCAGCAGAGTATATTAAAACTGAAATTCACAATACTACTGCTTCTCTCTCATTAATCTCTGGCCCTCTCCATGCTGTTTAGCTGTGCAGCCAAAGCCAGAAGCACATGCTCTCAATAGAAAAGTGCCAATTGTTCTCTAGGTATTTGGCCTTACTCAGTAACATGGGGAAATCCTAATAATTTCCCTTGGAGTGACTTGTGGCCTTCATCTTCCATATAGTGACCCAGGAAGGAAGCAGGAGAGAATATAAAGGAAAAATCTCTTGGTCATCACCTTACAATTACAGTCACAGAGAAATAAAGGCATAGAAGGGATTTCTAGTCTATAAGGGTATACGGATGGACAATTGAATTACATCTGACAATGTTTGATAAGATAATATATCAAAAATATAAATGTAGCAGATACCAAAATGTATTTTAACCCATTTAACATAATGTGCTGCCTTTACATCAAAATAGCTGAGAGTTGTTTTTTTATTTTTTAAAAAAATGACAAAAAATAAAATGATATAATAAAAGGTGGAAATAGACATTATTGAAAGAAAGCAGTTTCTTCTCACTTGTATTAGATGGGCACTATAGGTGCTGGATAGTGTTGAGCATTCCGATACCGCAAGTATCGGGTATCGGCCGATACTTGCGGGTATCGGAATTCCGATACCGAGATCCGATACTTTTGAGGTATCGGGTATCGGTATCGAAACAACATTAATGTAATAATGTGTAAAAGAGAATTAAAATAAAAAATATTGCTATACTCACCTCTCCGACGCAGCCTGGACCTCACCGAGGGAACCGGCAGCGTTGTTTGCTTAAAATGCGCGCTTTAACTTCCTTCCGTGACGTCACGGCTTGTGATTGGTCGCATGCCGCCCATGTGGCCGCGACGCGACCAATCACAGCAAGCCGTGACGTAATTTTCAGGTCCTCAATGCCTAATTCTAGGCATTCAGGAATTTAAAATTACGTTCCGGCTTGTGATTGGTCGCGTCGCGGTCACATGGGCGATGCGACCAATCACAAGCCGTGACGTCACGGGAGGCAGGAGACGCGCGCATTTTTAAAATTACGTCACGGCTTGTGATTGGTCGCGTGCCGCCCATGTGGCCGCGACGCGACCAATCACAGCAAGCCGTGACGTAATTTCAGGTCCTTCAGGATTTTAAAATTACGTTCTGGCTTATGATTGGTTGCGTCGCTGTCACATGGGCGACGCGACCAATCACAAGCCGTGACGTCACGGGAGGCTGGACATGCGCGCATTTTAAAATGCGCGCGTGTCCAGCCTCCCGTGACGTAACGGCTTGTGATTGGTCGCGTCGCCCATGTGACCGCGACGCGACCAATCATAAGCCAGAACGTAATTTTAAAATCCTGAAGGACCTGAAATTACGTCACGGCTTGCTGTGATTGGTCGCGTCGCGGCCACATGGGCGGCACGCGACCAATCACAAGCCGGGACTTCACGTAAGCAAAGAACGCTCCCGGTTCCCTCGGTAAGGTGCAGGCTGCGTCGGAGAGGTGAGTATAGCAATATTTTTTATTTTAATTCTTTCTTTTACACATTAATATGGATCCCAGGGCCTGAAGGAGGGTTTCCTCTCCTTCAGACCCTGGGAACCATCAGGGATACCGTCCGATACTTGAGTCCCATTGACTTGTATTGGTATCGGGTATCGGTATCGGATTGGATCCGATACTTTGCCGGTATCGGCCGATACTTTCCGATACCGATACTTTCAAGTATCGGACGGTATCGCTCAACACTAGTGCTGGAGCTTCCTTTCTAGCATTACCTAGGATGAACTCTGCTGTTAATGTCCTTGCCTAACTGCAACTGAAAATCCACCTTCTGGCTATGCCTATATGCTATTTAATAGGTGGGAAGAAAGAGGCAAAGATCTGCCCGCATTTATCATGATCAAACTCAGTTTTTCTGTTCCTAGAGGTGGATTACACTTGACAACAGGCAGCGGACAGCACGTTACATGCAAGGTTGACAACTAGTGACCAACAAACTATAATGACTTTTTTTATACAAATTGGTTTGCAGATTAACTATTTATTACATTATCAAAGCAGATCTAGTTGCCTGAAGGTACAATGAACATTTTAAAGACTTTGTGCAAATAGTTTTTTTTTTTGTAAAATTTAGATTCTAGCGCTTAGTTTTGCCTTTTATACACCATAAAGCAACACAGAGACAATGTCGCTGCTCAACAGATACCAAAACTTTTATTAGACTAGGTTCTGTATAGTGTTTCCAAGAGTAGTGTGAAACTTATATAGATGATGTATTGATGATCACATGTATATTATTATGATATCAATGTTAAATACCCCAGCACTAGTTTCCATTTTTAGACCTATAATCAAACACTGAATGAAAAAAGTAAGCTTTCTTTCACATTGAGCCAACCATATGCACTTACATCATAAGCACAGACATCTATCATAATAGAATATCGGCCATGTGCGCTAGACTAGTTGACATACAAGTAGATGGAGAATATCTAAAAGCATTTAAACTTTGTTTTCTTGTACAGTTCAAATCCAATCAGGCAACCCACATCAAAAATTAGCGCGTAAATGTCGAATTCACTCACCAGCTGAATTTGGTTGGAGCACAGGACAATGGAACCAAAGATCTTCAGCACCAAAATGTTGGTTGAAATCTTGACTTTTATTTCCTAACTTTTCACAAATCAAATATGATCTGAACAAAGACACAGAAGTATATTAACTGACGCATTTGGGATCGCAGTTGATCCTCTGATCAATTGGTCCCAAAAATTCCAGGTTTTGTTTCATCGCTCTAGCAAACCTAATCGCAAAACTGTTGTGGCTTATTTATATGGTTTTGAGCATACTAGAGAAAATGCCTTGTTCTGTTGGGTCAGTACAGGCGCATGTCTGTAGTTTGACGATGGAGACCTTTACCGTCTAGTATGAAAACAGAATGCTAATCTGCTACCAAATCTTACTGCGTTTTTTTAAAGTCACGCCAAGGTTTTTAATCATTTGTCACCAGACATTGCTTGCTTTCTCTTTGTGCCATGTCCAAGTATAGTAGCTTGTGATCCTTTAAAAGAGTTGTCCAGGCAAAATATTTTTTTTTTCCTTTGGCTTGGAAAATAAAAAAAACAACAAAGCTAGATTGAAATACCAGCACTTACCAAGATTTAGAACAACTCAATTTTCTGCAACGACAAACTGGCAGGAAGCCGACATTGTATAGAGTGGCTACAGAACCAATGAAAACTATGACTGGATGCCGTAAGGTGTCTTTAGCAGCATGTCATTGCAGGTGTGACTGATGACATGCTGATGAAGACATCTGATCACAGCTAATCACAGTCCTGGTGTGACTTTGAATGGTGACAACTCCCTGCCAGTTAAATACAGACCATGGAGTCTCCTGCGAAGAGCTGGTAGGTGAGTATAGCTTTGCTCTTTATCAATTTACCAGAAAACATCTCTACCTTTGACGTTGCAAACAATGCTTCCTAGTGCATTTCTAGAAACATGAAATGCCTTTTCCTTGTTTGAGCCAGGCAATGATCTCTTCTCTTAACTTTTAGATCCAATTTCTTAACAACTCAGGAACACTGCCAGAAGCTGGTGTCTGGGTATGCATCTCTGCAGCAGGTCATGGCCACTAAAGGAGCTCTGCTAAGCACTAAAAACACTTGTGATGAAGGGGTTGAATAATTCTAAGACTACAGCAGTCATTAAAAGAGGCATTCTGTGTGTGATTTGGAGAAACCATTTCTTATATTCGATGTGTTGAACTAGTTATATTATTGATAGAATGGAAGTCCGCAAGCACAGGGTCCTCTTCCCTCTGTACCAGTCTATCATTGTAAATTTGTTTACTGTAAACGATATCTGTAACTCTGTATGTAACTCCTTTCTCATGTACAGCACCATGGAATTAATGGTGCTATATAAATAGTGATAATAGTAATAATTATTGTGGTTCCTTTAATTTATTGCAAAATTCAGAAATGTTGTACATTTTTCCTAATAAACCTAATTTTTGATGGGGGTTGAATAATTTTCAATACAACTGTATATGATTCTTTTCTTGGCCCTTTAATCTATGGGAAAAGGGAAAAGGCAAGTGTCAAACTTTTAACGGCCTTAAACATGAAGAACATCATTATCTGGTAAATGAGTATGCAAGATGTATTAGGGATTATGTGGACATCTTTGTCTGGCTCTACTTTGTGTTACAAAATCGTAAAGATTGTATTCACACTCATTATAAGAGAACATGTCACGGGACCTTTGGTTAATGGCTTTATGTGACCTAATGTATTCAACCTAATGTCAACCTCTATAGTGAAAAAAACTTATATTAATGAACTAAGTTTCTCAGCTTCAATAGTATCCGACTGTTCCATCATAGCTTAAAGCTAATAAACAAATTCGACCCATCTTATTAATATCAAACGTTGTTTATAGTGCGGTGCTGCTAGTGAGAAAGATCTCTAATGAGAAAATCAAGGAATGGAGCATCATTCATAATTAATGTAGTGTTGAAGTATCTAGTGACCATCCGGTTATCTAAATATGAGGATATAGTCCAGGCCACCCACAGTTCCGGGACTAATCATTCAGCCTTGTTATGGGTATTATAGATGAAATAAGGAACTCAATGTAATAGCCTAATGAGATACCCCATAATTACGCTTCCTCTATAGGTAAACCCCATGCTGCTTCCACATAAATTATCTAGCTTCTTTATGACTCCGACCCTGCGGAAGTAACTTCAAATGATCTCTTTTATTGGCGGCTAAATCATGTAATCTCCATTCATACTGCTACCGCTCACAACAGTACCCACTGTTGTGTTTCCTGCTTCACGTGAAGCCACTTTACATGTTGAAGATTATATACTCTCCAATGAAATGATTACAGCTTCCTTGAATATTTAATAAGAAATCAATATATTTCAATGAAATTCCTTCTAGTAGGAAGTGAAACAGAATTTAAAATAAGGAACTATCCTTTTCATAAACTTCTAAACATATATTCACGGCATAGGCTGAAATTCAAAGAACTTGTGGTTTACTGTCTGCAATTTTTTGCGTCTAAGTTTGGGAGGAAGTTATCGCTCTGGGGCATTTCCTTTACAATGCTCGCTACACTTAGATGTTCTTCCGGGCCTGTAGGAGTTCTTCTTCTTTGATTTAGAAGAGATATTTCTTCTGTAATACATATGTTTTGTTTAAAACAAATGGCTGAAAACTAATCAATGATTTAGAAAAAGTGTTATTAAAGTGAGTCTAAGGCAATATTTTACACAGATTAAAAGCTGAAATCTCTTATTTCAAAGCTGGCCGTGTTCATTACATATTTGTTGGCAATAGTCATCATTGATGAGGTCTGACAGCAATTTAATAACCCACTGTAGACATAAGATTATCTTTAGGTCCAGCACAAAAACATAAAAAGAGTTTTCCTAGGAATATAAACTATAGCTGCCTACATTAATAAAAGAATCAATCAACACACTCAGCCATCAGCAGCATTTATTCTGGAGAACTTACTCAATCTCTGCATGTTTGAGCCTCCTGGCCCCATTTTTGACAAGTAGGAAATAGCTGGAATTGCCTGCTTAATCATTGGCTGACACATGTCACTATTATGGCCAGTAATTAGCTGAGCGGGCAAGTGTGGTGTGTCAAGTACTGGACCAGGAAAGACAAACCAGCAGTGACTGGGTGCATGCCCTGGACACACAACCTGCGGTGGGATAACTGCAAATGAGTCATTATTATTTTACTTATTTACTTTTTACAAATTCTTTATTTTAACAAATATCACTTGGACACAGGTTGTTCAGCAATGGGACACTATCCCAAGAAAAAAGATGTAAAGCAAAAATCGGAGATTGCAAAGAAAAACACAAAAAGGTTAAATTAGTGTTATGTAGTAAAGATAACATCTCTAACTGAGCAGAAGTGAGTCCCAGATAGATTATTTATGGTTGTAAGAAAACTTGGGCATTTTTGCAATCATTGTTATTCCCTTGATAACCCTTTATGAGTAAGAGGTAGCAGCTGAGACACAGAATTCAGTGGTGTGTCACTTTTTTCTTTAGCTGTGTGTTGTTGCTTACGTCATTGAAGATTTTTATCACTAGGAGATAAATAGTGCTGGACTACAGCTCACGTAAGTGTTAGTCCAACCACACCCCCTTCTGATAAGCAGCTTACTGTCTGTAGACAATGTACATACAGAGCCTCCTGTGGGTGGGATTAGCTTTCCCAGCTTTGCTACTTGATACATCTAAAAATATTGCGAATCCCAAAATCATATTCATAGTCTGGGAAAAACACATGTGTGTTATCTGCAACCAGACACATCAATTCGCTCCATAACAACTGAATAAAGATAGGAGAACCCGGAGCATAATATATAAAACTGCTTTTATTAATACAAAGATTTAAAAACATAAATCAGTATTACTTTAAGGTGCATATAAATCCCATGACTAGTATAGGTAGAGAGAACCCACCCCTCAAAAACCCCCCATATACTGTATAATAACCCTGGAAGGGGAATATACATAAAGCCCCTACCATGTGGTGTGACCAAATGTAGCGGTAAGCTAAAATAGTACAGTGCCAAGACTATATATATTTGTATTGAGGTCACAATTGACCCTAGATCAGCTTACCAGATAGAAGGGGAGAAGGAGGAGAGGGATCCCGCCAGAGTAACGTCCCCGACACGCGTTTCGCGGCTACAACACGCCTCTTCTTCAAGGAAGTATGTTTCATACATTCCCCCGGACGAAGCTAACTCGAAACGCGCGTTGGGGCTCAGGACCGCACATTCAGGTTATGTAACGCAGTCATATTATATATTTATCTCTTGCCTAACACCTATTCATATGGTATATGTGTATGGGGGCCAACAAGTATACTGGCTAATAAGAGGGTTCCCTTATTGGCAGTTGTGCTCTTGCTGTAGAGGTCATGTGGTGGCAATAGCTGGATATAATGCACTATGCACTTTATATTGTATGTACAACTGCAACACCTCCATAGGAATGACCACTGCTGTTTAATGTTGGGATAGTTCCACATGTGTGAATAAGTTATACTATCTGAAATATCAGCAACACAAAGGGGTTAAATATCATTAAATAGGCGTTCCATGTACCTATATGTACTTTAACATACACATATTTATGTGCGGTTTATTTGCATATGTTATCTCCAGTGTTAGAAATTCAGTTTTTAACCTTCAGATTCTCTGCTTTTTTAAATATTTAATAAAGCTTATTTGTTTATAAGATGAATATGACTTTGACTTCCGTTTTTGGCTTTTTTGGATTTTGTTGACTTTATGGAAGTGTCATATACATAGGCCAGCAGCTCTATATATGAAAATAAGATGCCTAGAGAGTTGGTTAACACATATTCATTTGGATTAAATTGCTATATTTTACAAGATTTTGGCATCTCTTAAAATGATTAATTTTAGGACACTAGTGACACATTTGTGAACCCCTGAGGTACACATATCTCAAGGAACTGAAAAAATAGAATAAATGTGTATATTCTTTTCTTGGTTGGAAAAGTGACATAAATGGGGAAAGATCCAAGATAAACATAATTGATTTTATCATATAAAAAAATTACTCATTTCGTAAATGCTTTGTATAAAATGATGGCCTTAAATCTTGAAGAGATTTTTCTTCATGTCAGGTGTTTTCCATCTTCTCTTTGTCCATGTATAATTCAGATCAGAAGATTAAATCACAAAGAAACAGTAAGATTACAGCCCATTTATATGATGGATTAAAACGGGTAAAGGTTGGGTTATTTTTATTGTAGTCTGATCTTTTTTTTACTTTTTGATTAAAAGATTCACTTTTTTTCTTGAAAGAAGAATATATTCTGATATTATACTTAATCACTTTTAACTACAAAATAAGAGCTAGTATTTGACATGTGTCACCTGTCACCACATTATCTTTCACAGATGAAATGAAAAAAAGGCTTTTATGCATCACTCAGGCAGGAGCTGTGAGCTTTGTGCAAGGTTAGGTGTATGAACATTTAAAGTGGGGCAGGACTCACTTTGCAGGTTTGACAATGTGGCACATTTTAAAAGATTTCATTACCAACTGTAATAAAAAGACTTGTGTAAGACGAATCGGCCTTGAAGACTCCTTTTCCATTTATGCCAAGTAAATATTTTACAAAAAAAAGCCAAAAACAAGTCAATATGAATGTAACTGTTAACATAACAGCAATACAAACCTTGCTAAATAAATCAGTACAGGAAGGATGTCTGGAAATAGCTACATTTAGAGTAATAACATGGCTGTCTACTTAAAAAAAACTATAATTTTAGATATGTTCATAATATTTTAATTCAATTTTTTTTTGCAAATATGGCTTTATTTTCAAAGATTCCCCAATCTCAACTATCAGCTTCAGTTTCAAGTTTGGCAGCTTAAAGGGAACCTGTCACCTGAATTTGGTGGGACCAATTTTGGGTCATATGGGCGGGGTTTTCGGGTGTTTGATTCACCCTTTCCTTACCCACATTATTGCCTTGCGCAGGCGTGTACTCCGGAGGACAGAGAATGAACTTCAATCCAATATTGCGGCCAGTCTGCAGCCAGCGGGTAAGGAAAGGGTGAATCAAACACCCAAAAACCCCGCCCATATGACCCAAAACTGGTCCCGCCAAATTAAGGTGACAGGTTCCCTTTAACTTCCGACCCTGTGCTCCGCATAGGAATTCATATTGTATAGGGCTATATGTGAGGGTGCTCCTCTGGCAGACACACGCTCCATTTACCTCCGTCCTCTTCACGCTCCTTTGGCTGCCACACAAGTTCCATTTACCTCCTTCCACTATACACAAATTTTATTTAATTTTCCTTATTTACCGCCTACATCTTTCTTAATGCAGGGTTATGCTCATATTGTCTTTGTATCTTTACCCTCACTTTGGTTCTTATTTATTATTTCTCATTTATTATTTTTGAGCACTGGCTGAACTCTGCTACTAGGACATAGGATATTCATCCTATGTCTGAAGGTTCATTTATCCATTGTGTATTATCTTATTGAACCAGTGACCATACTCCTGTGACTATTGCACACCCCTTTAACCAACAAACATTTGTCTTGTTGATAATTCTTTACCCTTACACTGAAAACATTTTCAGTAACATCTTAGGTGAGATTTTTGTATCTACTAATTGTTAGGTGTCGAGTTCCTGCTGCTGCACGGGGGAATCTCGAACCATGTCAGCTGCAGTCTCCCATGCTTCTCCAGCCGCAGTGGAACCTGCTCAGCAGAGACATCAGTCCCAGCACCTGTCTCGGACAGATACTGCACGTTTGGTTACTGCTGCCCTTCCAGGTTCAGCCATTATAACCAGTACTGTTCGGAGGTGAGCAGGCACTCCTGGGACTAAGTCCTGCTTTTCTCCATCTGAGCCTGCCCAAGGGAAGACCTCTCATTGGAGGTCGGGGTCACATACTCAGGTCCTGTAGCTGCTCCTATTGGTCCACTAGGAAGGTCCTGGAGAGCTATAACTATAAAAGGTTCCCATGGTCGCATGGTCATGCGCTAGTATCATTGGTGTTTGGCTGTCTATATGTGGTGTGAGTCTGTTTAGCCTTGGGGCTGTACACTCAGGCAGGCAGCTAGCATCAGTGGGGGCAATTAGCCTTGGCTTAGGATCTGGTTCCTTCATGTGTGCGGTTAGCACAGAAGAGTTCCAGAGCAAGCACAACCCTGGTTAGGGTATTATTCTCTGTGTACAGCGTGACTCTGTGAGGCAGCAGAGCTCGCTTTCATTTCATACGGGGTGAAGTTTAACCCACGTGTGAGCTCAGTGTCCATCTACCATTACTTTGCAGCAGGTATCTCTGCACGGTGGACCCCGGGCTGCAAAAGCACCTCATATCAATCTCTCTATTACTTGGTGAGTTCCGCTAGCTCTAACACTAATATTCTATGTTTAGGATTTTATTCCACAATGTATTCTGATACATACCTCTGGAGATTAATTATTGACCTCCCCTTTTTTAATGCCAATGTCATAAATTCATTTTTGGTGTGTATCTAATATTTATTGTGAATGTGTCGGGGCCTCTTTCACCTTTCCTGGCCCTGCACACTGCAGAACTCTGGGCTTTCTTCATCAGGGTAGAGAAGTACGCCTGCACAGGAGCATGTTGCCGGGGACCCTGGGTAGATGATGAAGGGATGAGTCATCAACATGAAGCAAGAAGGAGGTGCTGGACCAAGACCAGCGACACCCCTTGCACCGAAACACCCCACAGCTGATATACAGCATTATTGAACGCTGCACATCAGGCCTGAAGGTGGTGGCCATAGCTCATATCGGTAAAACATGCTGATGATCATGTTATTGCAGGTTTTCTTTATGCCTGTTTTCAGTCTAGTAAGGTAGAATTTCTTGTACATGTACTCTTCATTTTATTATTAAGAACTATTAATATTTTTTTTTACCAATATCTAAAAGCCTAAATATGTCATATAAGGTCAGTAGTGTATCAGCAAAAAGTCCCAAATGTTACATTCTTAGATTATATTATAGTATTGTTATATTACATATGCACAGGAGTAAGAGTGTACTCTTTATAATACTTTTATAAAACAATATTTTCACATGAAAAAGATTGTGGATTGTTGGAAAAGCACAACGGACATAGGAAGTAATTTTAAAAATTGCAGTGGTAAGCAGAAGACCGCTCCAAAAATGACCGCACATCGTGCATTTTACAGCAGAGGCATTTTTACTGCTTTGATGGCATAATTATCTTTAAGATAATCTCTCTGTTCACTAACCAGAACATTTTAACAATATTTCTACTTCCTGAGTTCACCGTGTGACTAGACCCTAAGTCATAGCCCCATTAACCTTGTCAGCATCACACGGGTCTGCATATTATAAATGTGTTCAGGGATGTCAGGTGGATAAACCAAGCACAGCAGCTTTGGCAGGAACATCCAGACTAACTGTAGAGCATCACTGCTTCATATATACATACAATCTGTTGGTCACATTTGCAGTTTTGACTATTAGAGTCATAAAAAAGATAATGCCATTATTAAATTTCAAAATAAAGTAGTTAACGATAAAAATAAAATAAGAAAACATTAAGAAAAATCTAAAATATGATAAATATCCAGCCACATGGTTAGGAGGTACAGGAATCACTGAAAAGAGGTGAATATAATTTTTTTAACCCCTTCATAGCCCTGTAGAATCCAGCAAAATAGTTCCTTGCTGACATTTTAATAACATATTCGGATTCTAGAGAATTCAAATTTTTTATGGAATTTGAGCATCAATTCGCTAATCTCCGATAGATAGATAGATAGATAGATAGATAGATAGATCTGTCACAATTTGCACTGATGAGGGGCAGTACCCTGAAACACCGTATCTACAAATTGAGATTTTGGTTTTGGCTTTTATCCTAAGTCATGTGGCAAGGCTCGTTAGACGGTCAATATTAACTTTTAGAATGGCTACTTCCAATAGGTGGTACCAGTTTCTTACATCCTTCAAAATAATTTTGTCCCACTCTTCTTTGCTTAACTTCATTGTGGCTTGTGGTATTATTTTATGAACAACTCTACTAAGGTCCCACTATAGAATTTCAATTGGGTGAAGACCTGGACTTTGATTGGGCAATTCTCACACCTTGATTCTTTTATTTTTCAGTCATTCTCACAAATTTTCAGGTGTGCTTGGGATATTTGTCCTGTTCATGATGGCTAACCTTTAGCTTTTTTGGATACATGGCATGACATTTTACTCGAAAATACTTTGATATACAGAGAAATTCATGGTCAACTCAATGAATGCAAAGTGCTCACGTTCTGTGGTAACAAAACAAGCACAAATCATCTTCACTGCACCATCGTGCTTGACAGATGACTTAAAGTGTTTGTGTTGATATGCTGTATTTCCTTCCTGTCTGTCCTAAGGACATTATTCCAGAGGTTTTGTAGTTTGTTCAGATGCAATTTTACAAGATTTAGCCATGCTGCCATGTTTGTTTTAGAAAGCAAATGTTTTCTCCCGGCTGCCTTTACAAACAAAACATTCTTGGTTAGTCTTTTTCTAACTGTACTGTAATGAACTCCTAAATTTTAAGTACCATACTAATTTAGGCCTTTTGAGTCTAAACTGTAGCTCTAGGGTTTTATAAAAATTTCTCTGGGAATTGTATGTTCTGATCTTGGGGTTAATTTACTTGGACATCCAATTTTGGCAAAATGTTCAACTGTCTTAAATGTTATAATTTTTCAAACCCTAGAATGATGGACTCCAAATTCTTTGGAAATAGTCATAACTTTTTCCAGATTGATAGGCAACAGCAATAGCTTCTCTAAGATCATTGGTGATGTCTTTCCTCCTTGGCATTTTGTTAACAAACATCTGAAATGCTTCAGACCAGAAACTGCTAAAATATTTGGTTTTATAGAGATGGTCACACTTGCTGATGAACCAGTAATCAAGAGCATTTAAGTAGCAATACCTGGCTGCTGTAAGGGTGTACTTAATTTTTAACACACTGTTTCGGTATTTTGGACTACTTTTTATTTAATATATAATGACTCAATATAATTTTTCATGTGTTATTCATTTGTGGAAGTAATTACTCAATTTTAAGACTTTCAAAATAACTTTTTAAAAATAATAGAATTCGAAAAGGGTGTACATAGATTTTGTTAAGACTGTGGATATATATATATATATATATATATATATATATATATATACATATATATATATATATATATATATATATATACTTACAGATAGATAGAGCTTTATTGAATTGTATAGAACTCACCATAAAATACAAACCATGATGTAATAATGATAGAAACACACCAAGGATATAAGTCTATGTTCGATAACTCTTTTCACAATATTTATATCAAGAAGAGCAATCAATATTGTATAAATATATAAAAGGTCTTCAGGCTATTATAACAGGATTGATTATACTTATGTGTACAGTAAATTACTGTGTATAGTACTTTAGAATGTGTTCACATATTACAAAGAGTACAATCATTACTACCGGCGAAAAAGCTTCAGCAACCCAAATCTATTTTCCGTGATGTTGATTTAAACTTTTGACCTGATCCACTAGGAAATGAAGACACTACAGTGTCACATTAAAAATGTAATGTAAATCTGGACAGAGTTCATGAACTCACTTGTTGGCACAAAGAATAATAATAGAAAACTAGCTTGTTCTCCAATATTTAAGGTTGAAGAATCACATATTCCTTATTAAACTGGGGAACTTACGTGAGAGCCTGGATAGCAAAGGCTAACCATGTTACCTTACTGTCTGTCCAATTATATAGTGCTGGAAATGTATTGTACCTTAAAAATATAAAAAGTAACCAACCCTTACTTTAATTAGATTCGTCTTGTTGGCAGACCACTTAGGTGCAGTGGTATCTCCTTACAAAGTATGCATTTCATTGAAAAAAGAGAAAAGGGTCATACCTGATTGTTACTATATTGGTGACGCTCTCAATACACGTTACTGTTATTATTGGTTATATTCATATAGATACTGCAATTCTATCACATTCTGTAAAGCTTTATAGTATACTGCTGTACTCAAAGTAAAAAAAATCCAGTCACTTTGCAGTTATAAGAATGACCCTTGTTCTTGCGATCCATCAGGAACCCAGAAGTCGGACCCCTGGCTATCAAATATCCATCTAATGAACAGATATCAGCATATGTGCATGCATGGATTTGCACTGATAATTAATGCAATCTTGTTTCAACTTGTAAATATCTTTCATAAAACATGAAAGGGGTTTGAGCAAGATTTTTCAAAAATGTTCAATAAGCAGAAAATGACATAAAATATAAAATTTCTCTTCATCTCTAGGATTGCTGCTCCTTTAGTCCTTCTTGACATTGTTGGCTTCTTGCATGTGACTGCTGCAACCAATCAATGTTCATAGCTGACAAATAAGGCCAATAATGTGGTAAGTTTGAAAGCCATCACTACAAGATGGCTGACATGGACTGGTAGGACTACCACACTAGTATCACTGAAGTGACATAGGATTTACAAGGTTAGTTTGTTAAGTTACACTACTGTTCAAATTTCCTTATTTTTTAAAGAAACACAGTTTTTTCCAATGAAGCTAACATTAAATGATTCAGAAATACACTCTATACATTGTTAATGTGGTAAATGACTATTCTAGCTGCAAACGTCTGGTTTTCTTGTAATACAATATCTTCATAGGTGCATAGAGGCCCCATTTCCAACAACCATCACTGCAGTGTCAGTGTTCTTATGGTACTTTGTGTTTGTTAACTGTGTAAGAAGGCTTATGGATGGTTAGAATACCCTTGAAAACCCTTGAGCAAGTATGTTAGCACAGCTGAAAACAGTTTGGCTGATTAGAGAACCTATAAACCTGACCTTCCTTTGAGTTAGTTGAAAATCTGGAACATTACATTTATTGGTTCCATTAAACTCTCAAAATGGCCAGAAAAAAAAGAACTTTCATGTGAAACTCGATAGTCTATTCTTGTTCTTAGAAATGAAGGCTATTCCATGTGAGAAATTGCCAAGGAACTGAAGATTTCCTACAACGGTGTGTACTGCTCCCTTCAGAGGAGAGTACAAACAGGCTTTAACCAGAGTAGAAAGTGGGAGGCCCCACTGCAGAACTGAGCAACAAGTACATTAGAGTCTGTAGTTTGAGAAATCGATGCCTCACAGGTCCTCAACTGGCAGCTTCATTAAATAGTACATGCAAAATGCCAGTGTCAATGTCTACAGTGAAAAGGGGACTCTGGCATGCTGGTCTTCAGGGCAGAGTGGCAAAAAAAAGACATATCTGAGACTGGCTAATAAAAGGAAAAGATTAATATGGGCAAAAGAACACATTGGACATAGGAAGATTGGGAAAAAAGTGTTATAGACTGACGAATTAAAGTTTGAGGTGTTTAGATCACACAAAAAAACATTTGTGAGACGCAAAACAACTGAAAAGATGCTGGAAGAGTGCCTGACGCCATCTGTCAAGCATAGTGGAGGTAACGTGATGGTCTGGGGTTGCTTTGGTGCTGGTAAAGTGGGAGATTTGTACAAGGTCAAAGGGATTTTGAATAAGGAAGGCTATCGCTCCATTTGCAACACCATGCCATACCCTGTGGACAGCGCTTGATTGGAGGCAATTTCATCCTACCACAGAACAATGACCCAAAGCACACCTCGAAATTATGCAAGAACTATTTAGGGAAGAAGCAGGCAGCTGGTATTCTATCTGTAATGGAGTGGCCAGCGCAGTCACCAGATCTCAACCCCATTGAGCTGTTGAGGGAGCAGCTTGATAGTATGATACGCAAAAAGTGCCCATCAAGCCAAACCAACTTGTGGGAGGGGCTTCTGGAAGTATGGGGTGAAATTTCTCCAGATTACCTCAGCAAATTAACTGCTAGAATGCCAAAGGTCTGCAATGCTGTATTTGCTGCAAAGGGAGCATTGTTTGACGAAGCAAAGTTTGAAGGAGAAAATTAATATTAAAAATAAAAATCTTTTTTTAGAACCTTGTCAATGTCTGGACTAGATTTTAAATTCACTTGGCAACTTATTTGATTATTAAAAGTATGCGTTTTCATGGAAAACACAGAATTGTCTTGGTTACCCTAAACTTTCTAACGATAGTTTATGTCATGATTTTATCATGCAATATTTAAGAAGCCTTTTAAACCCCTTCAATGATGATAAATTATATTGTCTGTAGAGTAGCAATATGTCCTTCCAATTCTATATCCAAAGCCTCTTAAAGAGAATACAAAGTAAGGGTATATTTTCTTAAGCACAAATCCATGATTATATTTCCTGCATCCCCTTGAAGACTAAAGGTACCTTCACACTAAGCGACTTTGCAACGATAACGATAGCAATCCGTGACGTTGCAGCGTCCTGGATAGCGAAATCGTTGTGTTTGACACGCAGCAGTGATCTGGATCCTGCTGTGATATCGCTCGTCATTGCTGAAAGTCCAGAACTTTATTTGGTCGTCAGATCGGCATGTATCGTCGTGTTTGACAGCAAAAGCAACGATGCCAGCAATGTTTTACAATGGTAACCAGGGAAAATATCGGGTTACTAAGCGCAGGGCCACGCTTAGTAACCCGATATTTACTCTGGTTACCATTGTAAAAGTAAAAAAAGAAAACACTACATACTCACCCTCTGATATCTGTCACGTCCCCCGGCGTCCGCGCTGCTGCTCAGAGTTTCCTGCACTGAATGTGTCAGTGCCGGCCGTAAAGTAAAGCACAGCGGTGACGTCACCGCTGTGCTTTAGGGCCGGCGCTTACACAGTGCAGGGAAGCTGAAGGCGAGGGACGCGACAGACACAGCAATGTAAGTATGTACTGTTTGGGTTTTTTTACATTTACACTGGTAACCAGGGTAAACATCGGGTTACTAAGCGCGGCCCTGCGCTTAGTAACCCGATGATTACCCTGGTTACCAGGGGACTTCGGCATCGTTGGTCGCTGGAGAGCTGTCTGTGTGACAGCTCTCCAGCGACCACACAGCGATGCTGCAGCGATCGGCATCGTTGTCGATATCGCTGCAGCGTCGCTTAATGTGACGGTACCTTAACTCTATGTCTATTCCCACATGGGAGTACTGATAATCAAAAGCCAGGCAACTTATCTGATGGTTGGCTGTTTATAGTTGGTAGTGACCATGTCAAGACAATGCTTTAAGCCTGATTTTCTTGTTGTTATTCACTCTTGGCCGACAAGCTGTAGAACCAATATTACAATTTCAAATGTTACATAGTTAAAAGAAAGAAGCTAGGTTTGTCTGAACCTCAACCAATATATTATCAAAGCACCCAGAATCAAGACCATCTTCATATCTTGCAATGAAAATTCATGACTTGCTTATTGGACACCTGAAATCAAGGGAACACTTCCCCATGTGCGAGATATAGCACATCAATGTCCTGAGGGAGCTTTGGTGGCTTGTCAGGGTCAGTAGAGCGCAGCATATGAAATGCCAGCTGTCTTGCCTTAAACGCTGGAGGCAAGGGACTTGCATCATACAGATGAGATGTGTTCTGTGTTCGTGAGAGGGGCAGAAAGGTCTGGCCAGAAGACAGGATAAGAGAGAAAGAAACATGCCACAAGCAGCTCAGGACATCAACAAGGAAATCAACAAATGGCATCAATACAGTCTGCAAAAACATCCTCTGAAAGTAGTCATGTGAGACAAATGTCTTGTGCGTTCATTTTATTAGAAAAGTATACAACATGACAAATAACACATGTGAAATGCAGCACAATGAAACTATCCAATCATCAACACTGTGCCTTAATCATGGCTAGTTGTTCCTTAAAGGGAACCTGTCACCACGTTTTTGGAAGATGGGATAAAAATAGCGTTAAATAGGGGCAGAGGTGGGCGTTACATTAGTGTGTGTGTTATGCGTTTATTACCCACCTAAGTTGCCGAAATAACTTTGCAAAGTCTCCGTTTTCGCCTGTCAATCAGGCTGGTCAGGTCGCATGGGCGTTGTCTTCCCCCAGATTTGGCGTAGTTTTCCGTTGGTGGCGTAGTGGTGTGCGCATGCCCAAAGTCCGGAATCCTCTTCCAGGGGATTTAAAATAGCGCGGTGTTCGTTATTGCATTGGTGATCGGTGGGCGCGGCCATCTTCCTTTGGCCGCGCGTGCGCAGAAGCGGCGCTCTGCTGGCCGCGGCTTCAGGAAAATGGCCGCCGCGATATCCATCTGCGCACGCGCGGCATCCCGCGGCCATTTTCCTTAAGCCGCGGCCAGCAGAGCGCCGCTTCTGCGCACGCGCGGCCAAAGGAAGATGGCCACGCCCACCGATCACCAATGCAATAACGAACACCGCGCTATTTTAAATCCCCTGGAAGAGGATTCCGGACTTTGGGCATGCGCACACCACTACGCCACCAACGGAAAACTACGCCAAATCTGGGTGAAGACACCACGCCCATGTGACCTGACCAGCCTGATTGACAGGCGAAAACGGAGACTTTGCAAAGTTATTTCGGCAACTTAGGTGGGTAATAAACGCATAACACACACACTAATGTAACGCCCACCTCTGCCCCTATTTAACGCTATTTTTATCCCATCTTCCAAAAACGTGGTGACAGGTTCCCTTTAACTCGCTTGCAGTGCATTGCCCTCCAGGCCTTCATCTTACTTATTAGAGCCTTCTTTCTGGTAGCAGAGATGTAAAATCCTCTTTACCAAGACAAAACAGAACAAGCTCTTGACGTAAAGTAAGGGTCAGTTATCAGTTTACATGTACTGACCGGTGACACTAAATGATCCGCGGCACTAAACATTTACAGATTGATGGTTGTTTAATAGCCTTTTTACACCAGCAGAGCAGGCGAAACTATGTGCACTAAACAATCTCTAACAGTTTGCTAAGTGTGCATAGGCTGCAATAGGTCTTGCGAGTGTGGGTCCTGTTTATGCAATATGTTGTGCTGCCGATAACAATGTTTTTTTGTGTTACACAAAAGATCATTTCACCCTAAGGCTACTTTCACACTAGCGTTAACTGCATTCCGTCACAATGCGTTGTTTTGCCGAAAAAACGCATCCTGCAAAAGTGTTTGCAGGATGCGTTTTTTCGCCATTGATTAACATTAAGCGACGCATTGTGACGGATTGCCACACGTCGCACCCGTCATGCGACGGATGCGTCGTGCAGTGGCGGACCGTCGGGAGCAAAAAACGCTACATGTAACGTTTTTTGCTAACGACGGTCTGCTTTCGGAACTCCGCCCCCACCTCCCCGCACTTCCCCGCACCTCACAATGGGGCAGCGGATCCGCTGGAAAAATGCATCCGCTGCCCCCGTTGTGCGGCGGAGACAACGCTAGCGTCGGGAACGTCGGCCCGACGCACAGCGACGGGCCGAGCCCGACGCTAGTGTGAAAGTAGCCTAAGACTGGAGTAACAATAGCTTATAAAAAAATCGGTCTGATGTTGATCCAGAAAAGTACGACGAGTGTCACGCGAGTTTCATGCGAGCGTCATGTGAGAGAAATGTAATTTTTCTCACCTAGCATCCATATATGCATATGGCATGCATGTACAATCCGTTTTTAACATCCACGTTTACATAAAGTAATTATATATATCATTTAAAGCTAGTTTACAAACTAACAAATTAATTTTATATACAGAGATAGATAGAATAAATAGGATAGATGTCCTGTAGATTTTTAATGTCACAAGCCCCTACATATAATAATCTAGCACCTTTTCGTGCCTTTCTTGTGGCACTAAATGGTGTTTAGTCTTATTAAACCTATTAATTAAATAATTAATTGGGAAAAAAATGTGTGGGATCCCCCTTACATTTAATAACCAAATGAGGGAAAGCAGACAGCTGGGGGCTGGTGTTATTATTCTGGGAAGGGGCCTCTACCCATGGATCTTTCCAGCCTATTAATATAAGATCACAGCTGTCTGCATAGCCTTTACTGGTTATAGCAAAGGAGAGAACCTCACAAAATGACATAGGGTCCCCCCTATTTTTAATAACCAGCAAAGACTAAGCAGACTGCTGTGGGCAGTTCATAATAAAAGGCTGAAAAGGAGCCATGGATATTAGGCCCCTCCCAGACTTATAACACCAGCCTTCAGCTGCCCCAGAAATGGCATATCCATTTGATGAACCAATTCTGGCGCATAGTCTCGGCTCATCTAGATTGCTCTGGTGCATTGGCAATTGGAGTAATGGTTTTGGGGTTGATCTTAGCTGTGTAATGTCCGCTGACACCGAGCCCAATGGTTATTAATGGAGAGGCATCTATATGACACCCACATTACTAACCCTGTAATCAAAAGAAATAAACACACAGAAAAAAGTATTTTAATTGTAAAAAGCACTCCCCGACCCTCTTTTAACCCCTCTGTGACCTTAGACGTACTATCCCGTCGAGGTGACCTGGGCCTATCTGACCCTCGACGGGATAGTACGTCATAGCCGATCGGCCGTGCTCACGGGTGGAGCGCGGCCGATCGCGGCCGGGTGTCAGCTGACTATCGCAGCTGACATCCGGCACTATGTGCCAGGAGCGGTCACGGACCGCCCCCGGCACATTAACCCCCGGCACACTGCGATCAAACATGATCGCGGTGTACCGGCGGTATAGGGAAGCATCGCGCAGGGAGGGGGCTCCCTGCGGGCTTCCCTGAGACCCCCGGAGCAACGCGATGTGATCGCGTTGCTCTGAGGGTCTCCTACCTCCCTCCTCGCCGCAGGTCGCGGATCCAAGATGGCCGCGGCATCCGGGTCCTGCAGGGAGGGAGGTGGCTTACCGAGTGCCTGCTCAGAGCAGACACTTGGTAAGCCTGCAGCCCTGCACAGCAGATCGCAGATCTGGCAGAGTGCTGTGCACACTGCCAGATCAATGATCTGTGATGTCCCCCCCTGGGACAAAGTAAAAAAGTAAAAAAAAAATTCCCCACGTGTGTAAAAAAAAAAATAATAAAAATATCCTAAATAAAGAAAAAAATATATATATTATTCCCATAAATACATTTCTTTAGCTAAATAAAATAAAAAAAACAACAAAAGTACACATATTTAGTATCGCCGCGTCCGTAACAACCCAACCTATAAAACTGCCCCACTAGTTAACCCCTTCAGTAAACACCGTAAGAAAAAAAAAAAAAAAACGAGGCAAAAAACAACACTTTATTATCATACCGCCGAACAAAAAGAGGAATAACACGCGATCAAAAAGACTGATATAAATAACCATGGTACCGCTGAAAACGTCATCTTGTCCCGCAAAAAACAAGCTGCCATGCAGCATCATCAGCAAAAAAATAAAAAAGTTATAGTCCTGAGAATAAAGCGATACCAAAATAATTATTTTTTCTATAAAATAGTTTTTATCGTATAAAAGCGCCAAAACATAAAAAAAATGATATAAATGAGGTATAGCTGTAATCGTACTGACCCGTAGAATAAAACTGCTTTATCAATTTTACCAAACGCGGAACGGTATAAACGCCTCCCCCAAAAGAATTTTATGAATAGCTGGTTTTTGATCACTCTACCTCACAAAAATCGGAATAAAAAGCGATCAGAAAATGTCACGTGCCCGAAAATGTAACCAATAAAAACGTCAACTCGTTCTGCAAAAAACAAGACCTCACATGACTCTGTGGACTCAAATATGGAAAAATTACAGCTCTCAAAATGTGGTAACGCAAAAAATATTTTTTGCAATGAAAAGCGTCTTTCAGTGTGTGACGGCTGCCAATCATAAAAATCCGCTAAAAAACCCGCTATAAAAGTAAATCAAACCCCCCTTCATCACCCCCTTAGTTAGGGAAAAATAAAAAAATTAAAAAATGTATTTATTTCCATTTTCCCATTAGGGTTAGGGTTAAGCCCCCGTCTCACTAAGCGAGATCGCTAGCGAGATCGCTGCTGAGTCACAAGTTTTGTGACGCAACAGCGACCTCAGTAGCGATCTCGCTATGTGTGACACGTAGCAGCGACCAGGCCCCTGCTGTGAGATCGCTGGTTGTGTCGAAATGGCCTGGACCTTTTTTTGATCGTTGAGGTCCCGCTGGGTAGCACACATCGCTGTGTTTGACACCTTACCAACAACCTCGTTGACGACTCAGACACTGAATCGTCATAATAGCTCCCATGTGACATCGTTGTACAGGTCGCTACAGGTCGTTGGTGAGATGTCAAACAGCGATCGTTGGGAAGATCTCACTGTTTGACATCTCACCAGCGACCACATAGCGACGCAGCAACGATCCCTGACAGGTCGTATCGTTGTCGGGATCGCTTTAGCGTCGCTAAGTGAGACGGGGCCTTTAGGGATAGGGCTAGAATTAGGACTAGAGTTAGGGCTAGGGTTAGGGTTAGGGTTAGGGCAAGGGTTAGGGCTAGGGTTAGGGTTAGGGTTAGGGCTAGGGTTGGGGCTAGGGTTAGGGCTAGGGTTAGGGCTAGGGTTGGGGCTAGGGTTAGGGTTAGGGCTAGGGTTGGGGCTAGGGTTGGGGCTAGGGTTGGGGATAGGGTTAGGGCTAGGGTTAGGGCTAGGGTTAGGGCTAGTGTTACGGCTAGTGTTAGGGCTAGTGATAGGGCTAGGGTTATTGCTAGGGTTAGGGCTAGGGTTGGGGCTACAGTTAGGGTTGGGGCTAAAGATAGGGTTAGGGTTTGGATTACATTTATGGTTGGGAATAGGGTTGGTGTGTCTGGGTTAGAGGAGTGGTTAGGGTTACTGTTGGGATTAGGGTAAGGGGTGTGTTTGGATTAGGGTTTCAGTTATAATTGGGGGGTTTCCACTGTTTAGGCACATCAGGGGCTCTCCAAACCGGACATGGCATCCGATCTGAATTCCAGCAAATTCTGCGTTGAAAAAGGAAAACAGTGCTCCTTCCCTTCAGATCTCTCCCGTGTGCCCAAACAGGGGTTTACCCCAACATATGGGGTATCAGCGTACTCAGGACAAATTGGACATCATCTTTTGGGGTCCAATTTCTCCTGCTACCCTTGGGAAAATACAAAACTGGGGGCCAAAAAATAAGTTTTGTGGGAAAAAAAATATTTTTTATTTTCACGGCTCTGCGTTGTAAACTGTAGTGAAACACTTGGGGGTTCAAAGTTCTCACAACACATCTAGATAAGTTCCTTGGGGGGGTCTAGTTTCCAATATGGGGTCACTTGTGGGGGTTTGTACTGTTTGGGTACATCAGGGGCTCTGCAAATGCAACGTGACGCCTGCAGACCAATCCATTTAAGTCTGCATTCCAAATGGCGCTCCTTCCCTTCCGAGCTCTGTCATGCGCCCAAACAGTGGTTCCCCCCACATATGGGGTATCAGCGTACTCAGGACAAATTGGACAACAACTTTTGGGGTCCAATTTATCCTGATACCCTTGTGAAAATACAAAAATGGGGGCTAAAAAATCATTTTTGTGAAAAAAAAAAGAATTTTTATTTTCACAGCTCTGCGTTATAAACTGTAGTGAAACACTTGGGGGTTCAAAGTTCTCACAACACATCTAGATAAGTTCCTTGAGGGGTCTAGTTTCCAATATGGGGTCACTTGTGGGGGGTTTGTACTGTTTGGGTAAATCAGGGGCTCTGCAAATGCAGCGTGACGCCTGCAGACCTATCCATTTAAGTCTGCATTCCAAATGGCGCTCCTTCCCTTCCGAGCTCTGTCATGCACCCAAACAGTGGTTCCCCCCCACATATGGGGTATCAGCGTACTCAGGACAAATTGGACAACAACCTTTGGGGTCCAATTTATCCTGATACCCTTGTGAAAATACAAAAATGGGGGCTAAAAAATCATTTTTGTGAAAAAAAAAAGAATTTTTATTTTCACGGCTCTGCGTTATAAACTGTAGTGAAACAATTGGGGGTTCAAAGTTCTCACAACACATCTAGATAAGTTCCTTGAGGGGTCTAGTTTCCAATATGGGGTCACTTGTGGGGGGTTTGTACTGTTTGGGTACATCAGGGGCTCTGCAAATGCAGCGTGACGCCTGCAGACCTATCCATTTAAGTCTGCATTCCAAATGGCGCTCCTTCCCTTCCGAGCTCTGTCATGCACCCAAACAGTGGTTCCCCCCCACATATGGGGTATCAGCGTACTCAGGACAAATTGGACAACAACCTTTGGGGTCCAATTTATCCTGATACCCTTGTGAAAATACAAAACTGGAGGCTAAAAAATCATTTTTGTGAACCAAAAAAGAATTTTTATTTTCACGGCTCTGCGTTATAAACTGTAGTGAAACACTTGGGGGCTCAAAGCTCTCAAAACACATCTAGATAAGTTCCTTAGGGGGTCTACTTTCCAAAATGGTGTCACTTGTGGGGGTTTTTAATGTTTAGGCACATCAGGGGCTCTCCAAACGCAACATGGCATCCCATCTTAATTCCAGTCAATTTTGCATTGAGAAGTAAAATAGCGCTCCTTCCCTTCCGAGCTCTGCTATGCGCCCAAACAGTGGTTTACCCCCACATATGGGATATCGTCGTACTCAGGACAAATTGCACAACAACTTTTGTGGTCTAATTTCTTCTCTTACCCTTGGGAAAATAAAAAAATGGGGGCGAAAAGATCATTTTTGTGAAAAAATATGATTTTTTATTTTTACGGCTCTGCATTATAAACTTCTGTGAAGCACTTGTTGGGTCAAAGTGCTCACCACACATCTAGATAAGTTCCTTAAGGGGTCTACTTTCCAAAATGGTGTCACTTGTGGGGGGTTTCAATGTTTAGGCACATCAGGGGCTCCCCAAACGCAACATGGCGTCCCATCTCAATTCCAGTCAATTTTGCATTGAAAAGTCAAATGGCGCTCCTTCCCTTCCGAGCTCTGCCCTGCGCCCAAACAATGGTTTACACCCACATATGGGGTATCAGCGTACTCAGGACAAATTGCACAACAATGTTTGGTGTCCAATTTCTTCTCTTACCCTTGGGAAAATAAAAAATTGGGGGCGAAAAGATCATTTTTGTGAAAAAATATGATTTTTTATTTTTACGGCTTTGCATTATAAACTTCTGTGAAGCACTTGTGGGGTCAAAGTGCTCACCACACATCTAGATAAGATCCTTAGGGGGTCTACTTTCCAAAATGGTGTCACTTGTGGGGGGTTTCAATGTTTAGGCACATCAGGGGCTCTCCAAATGCAACATGGCGTCCCATCTCAATTCTAGTCAATTTTGCATTGAAAAGTCAAATGGCGCTCCTTCCCTTCCGAGCTCTGCCATGCGCCCAAACAGTGGTTTACCCCGACATATGGGGTATCAGCGTACTCAGGACAAATTGTACAACAAATTTTGGGGTCTATTTTCTCCTGTTACCCTTGGTAAAATAAAACAAATTGGAGCTGAAATAAATTTTGTGTGAAAAAAAGTTAAATGTTCATTTTTATTTAAACATTCCAAAAATTTCTGTGAAACACCTGAAGGGTTAATAAACTTCTTGAAAGTGGTTTTTAGTACCTTGAGGGGTGCAGTTTTTAGAATGGTGTCACACTTGGGTATTTTCTATCATATAGACCCCTCAAAATTACTTAAAATGAGATGTGGTCCCTAAAAAAAAATGGTGTTGTAAAAATGAGAAATTGCTGGTCAACTTTTAACCCTTATAACTCCGTCACAAAAAAAAATTTTGGTTCCAAAATTGTGCTGATGTAAAGTAGACATGTGGGAAATGTTACTTATTAAGTATTTTGCGTGACATATGTCTGTGATTTAAGGGCATAAAAATTCAAAGTTGGAAAATTGTGAAATTTTCAAAATTTTCGCCAAATATTCATTTTTTTTCACAAATAAACGCAAATTATATCGAATAAATTTTATCACTATCATGAAGTACAATATTTCACGAGAAAACACTGTCAGAATTGCCAAGATCCGTTGAAGAGTTCCAGAGTTATAACCTCATAAAGGGACAGTGGTCAGAATTGTAAAAATTGGCCTGGTCATTAACGTGCAAACCACCCTTGGGGGTGAAGGGGTTAACCATTTAATACCATTAAAAAATAAAATAATCCACAGGGGTCAGTTGTAAATCCATAACAAGGATGTCACGACGATCCTGCCTTTCCTATATCCGGAGGCTGTGCTAAGCGGTGACATCAGTAAGGTGAATTCTCAGCACGGCTGACACACAGAGTAGCGTGTGAATCTGGCTGCTGTGATGAGTGCTGATGTCAGTAAGGTTATCCCAGTTCACAGCCAATAACCTGTGGTGACCCTACTGATGTCATCGCTTGCAGTGTGTGAACTTACTGCTGGTTCTCATATCATAAAAATACATATCATACAAAGCATATCAGGAACCCTCTATCAAAAAGAACACTGGAGCTTTGAACATAGCGAGTGCTGCTGTGTATAGAGGAATTGGAACAGATAGCTGTCACTTGAACCATCATTTGGTCAACAGCTATCTATTGTGTATTGGGCTCCAAAAGCACCCCATATACCTTATATGTCTGTCATCTGACAGTTATCTCAGCTATCACTTCTGCGTACTCATGTGTGCTCTATAAGGGGTAGGCTACATTCACACTAGCGTCGTGCACTGCACGTCGCAATGCATCGATGTGGAGAAAAAACGCATCCTGCAAAGTTGTCTGCAGGATGCATTTTTTCCCCATAGACTAACATTACCGAAGCAATGCGACGCAGTGCCACACGTTGCAACCGTCGTGCGACGGTTGCGTCGTGTTTTGGCACACCGCCACCACAAAAAAGTTACATGTAACTCTTTTTGTGCGTCGGGACCGCCATTTTTGACCGCGCATGCGCAGCCGAAACTCTGCCCCCTCCTCCCCGGACCTTACAATGAAGCAGCGGAAGCGTCTTAAGACAGCTTCCGCTGCCAACGTCGGGCACTTTCTTCACAGTTTGCGTCGGTACGTCGGGCCGACGCAGCGCGACGGGCCCGTACTGACGCTAGTGTGAAAGTAGCCTTAGGGTGCACGTATTAAGTACTTGCAGCAAACTTTTCTAGAGCCAAAACTATAGTGTTGGTAGGAAAAATGCAGCCAAAAACTTGTGGTTTTGATGCATTTTGACTCATTTTTGGTTGTGTTTTGCTTGACCTTTTTCCCCAGTAATTTGAATGGGTGAAAAATAAAGCAAAATTGTTAAAAGAATTGACATGCTGCAGATATTTAAATTCTGTTGACGGTTCAAATACGCATGGAAAAAATTTGCTGCATGAGCACAAATTTCAGAAATCTCATTCACTTTGCTGGGAAAGTAAAATGCTATTGAAAAAAATGCAGCATTTGAACAAAACCCGGACCAAGTACTGCATTTTTGTCTCTTTTTCTATGTGATTTTGCTGTGAAAAATAAGCAGTATTCTACAGAACCAGCAAAATAAATTAGGCTTGCAGCCAAATCACATTAAAAAAATGCATCTATTTTATGCAGCACTTTAACTGCAAATATTCCAATTCTGCACATAACTTAGGAGAGCCACTGTTAGATTCCTCTGGTGGTGACTTATCTGAGGGACAGAAAAGGATTGGCAGTAGTGATGAGCAAATATACTCGTTGCTCGGGTGACCTCCGAGTATTTGTTATTACTCGGAGATATAGTTTTCATCGCCTCAGCTGCATGATTTACGTCTTCCAGATAAGCTGAATACATGTGGGAATTCCCTACCAAACAGGCATTCCTCACATGAATTCAGCGTATCTGGAAGCTGTAAATCATGCAAACTCAAGCAACGAGTAACATAGTAACACAGGAACACAGTAACATAGTTATTAAGGTTGAAGGAAGACTTTAAGTCCATCTAGTTCAACCGATAGCCTAACCTAACATGCCCTAACATGTTGATCCAGAGGAAGGCAAAAAAAACCCATGTGGCAAAGAGTAAGCTCCACATTGGGGAAAAAAATTCCTTCCCGACTCCACATACGGCAATCAGACTAGTTCCCCGGATCAACACCCTATCAAGGAATCTAGTGTATATACCCTGTAACATTATACTTTTCAAGAAATGCATCCAGTCCCCTCTTAAATTTAAGTATTGAATCACTCATTACAACATCATACGGCAGAGAGTTCCATAGTCTCACTGCTCTTACAGTAAAGAATCTGCGTCTGTTATTATGCTTAAACCTTCTTTCCTCCAGACGTAGAGGATGCCCCCTTGTCCCTGTCTCAGGTCTATGATTAAAAAGATCATCAGAAAGGTCTTTGTACTGTTCCTTCTTATATTTATACTATATTTATACATTTAAATAAGATCACCCCTTAGCCTTCACTTTTCCAAACTAAATAGCCCCAAGTGTAATAACCTATCTTGGTAATGCAGACCCCCAGTCCTCTAATAACCTTGGTCGCTCTTCTCTGCACCTGCTCTAGTTCAGCTATGTCTTTCTTATACACCGGAGACCAGAACTGTGCACAGTATTCTAAGTGTGGTCGAACTAGTGACTTGTATAGAGGTGAAATTATGTTCTCCTCATGAGCATCTATGCCTCTTTTAATTCATCCCATTATTTTATTTGCCTTTGCAGCAGCTGCCTGACACTGGCCACTAAATGTGAGTTTGTCAGCCACCCATACACCCAGGTATTTTTCATTGATGGTTTTGCCCTGAGTTTTAGAATTAAGCATATATTTTTACATCTTATTACTTCTACCAAAGTGCATGACTTTACATTTATCCCCATTAAAGCTCATTTGCCATTTGTCAGCCCAAGCTTCTAGTTTACATAAATCATCCTGTAATATACAATTATCCTCCTCTGTATTGATTATCCTGCAGAGTTTAGCGTCATCTGCAAATATTCAAATTCTTCTCTGTATGCCCCCTACAAGGTTGTTAATAAATATGTTAAAAAGAAGAGGGCCCAATACTGACCCCTGTGGTACCCCACTGCTAACTGCGACCCAGTCCAAGAGTGCTCCATTAATAACCACCCTTGTTTCCTATCCCTGAGCCAGCTCTTAACCCACTTACACATATTTTCCCCTATCCCCATTATTCTCATTTTACGTATCAACCTTTTGTGTGGCACCATATCAAAAGCTTTTATAAGTCCATATACACTACATCCACTGGGTTCCCTTGGTCCAGTCCGAAACTTACCTCTTCATAGAAATTGATCAGATTTGTCTGACAGGATTGGTGCCTAGTAAACCCATGTTGATATGTTGAGTACACTCGCTCATCACTAATTGGCAGCCTAAAATCAGACATACCAAATTGATAGACCCTCTGACAATCTGTCAGGGGTACTCATATACACATTAGATTATATTGGCTGGTTCGGCCAATGTTAATGTGTATGGGGTTTAAGCCTCCTTGTGCTAGCTTGACACTCTTCAGAGGGAAAAACTTTGCCCCTTAAACATCCATATGAATAGCCTTAAAATCGAGGAAAACACTGGCGCTCCAAACAGCTCCTAGTGGAAGGATAAGTGCTTATTGTAGAATGCTGCTGGCGATTACAACAGGTTCTGTGTGGACCTGTTAAATGTATGTTACTAATAAAAAATGGAATTCACCTGCGCTGTCTACAAAGAATGAGCAATACAGAATAGATAAAAAAATAAAAGGAAATATAAATTCAAAGACACTTACAATTTGGTATTGTGGGTGATAATGTGTGGATCCTGTTTGAGTTGTAGTGAGGTTTAGGCAATTTGTGATGATGCACATTCACAGTTATTGTTGTGATAGCTGGGAATGGTTGTTCCCCTGGGATCTGATGGTTTCCCCTGTGGTGATGTAGTAGGAAATATGGATAATATGAAATTTTACAAGAGTAGAGTCCTGTTGGCTGTGAGTGGTTTGATTGCCGGCAGCTGGCAAATGATGCTACAATCAGAGTCAGTGTTTCATACGTTCATGCTTGAATGGAGCTGTTTCCCTTAATTGTGAGTCAAAGAGGTCCCAGGATAGCCAGTGTGCCGCTGGTACCACCGCTGTAATTGAGCGGTGGGCTGGGGAAAGGGTTGCGGCAGGGGCCACAAGACCGCGAAAACCTCATTTTCCTCGGCCGGAAGCAACGCCGAGGTGGTGATCGTGGTGGGCAGAGCTATAGGTGACATCACCGAGCTACAGAGCTAAGAGAGGCAGGTGCACTGAGGGCAGTATAACCAACGCGTTTCAAGGGCTCTAGCCCTCTTCGTCAGGGTAATCAGTGCCCGCGTCTAATCCTGCCCTTATATAGAGATCCCCCCTCCCCCTGTATTTCCCCGGATGCTTATTCAATTAGAGGATCTAATTGGGATTGCTAAAGTGGTTAATTGCATGCCAATTGAGCATAAGTGCTGATATGTAATTGTGTACTTAGACATAAGTGCTAATCGGGTTACCTACTGATTGGGACTAAAAATATACACTTTGAATAATTTATAAAACAGAAAATTGTTACAAATACATACTTTATTAATAATTCCTAAATAAAAATGTGTGGATATCTTTAAGATAAAGTTTCGTTTCTCAATCAAAAACTTGTATAATCAGCTAAAATGGCTGAGAGATAAAAAGTGGATTGTGACAGAATATTATTGCCCAGAGTCATAAAAAATAAAATTTCCTACTACATTACCACAGGGGAAACTGTCAAATCCCAGGGGAACAACCATTCCCAGCTATCACGACAATAACTGTGAATATGCATCGTCACAAATCACCCAAAGCTCACTACAACCCAAACAGGGTCGACACGTTATCACCCACGATACCAAATAGTGTCTTTGAATTTAGATCCATATGAATATGTTCATGTACATTATTAACATACAAAAGGGATCATATGTTTTCATAATGAAGAATTGGTATAAGTGGACGTGCTATGTGAAAGTGCCATTTAACCCAAATTACAACTTTGTTATTTTGCAGCAGTGGCAGCCTAAAGCCTAGTGGCTTGGCTCTATGCCTCACTATTCCTGCCCATGTTATCTACCTTTAGACTGTGCATAGATGTTCAACATTCATGTCGTACACGTTCTATTCTGTGGTGATATTCTAAAACAACACTGCACAATAGAAAAGCTGCATTTGTGCCGCTGCGGAAGCAGAGAGCTGTCTGTTAAACACAGCTTGCTTCCCATAGAAAAGACAAGACTGGCTTGCTACAGTCTCTGCTTTCATGATCGATGTGCAGTCTGCAATAAACATTGCACATTCAGTAAAAGGAGATGCTAACTGCATTTCCTCCTCCTGACTCAGAGGTCATGGTATTGCTCTCTATTATGAAAAAAATTACTTGAATATCTGAGCAAAAAAAAATATTACAGCTGTCACGGCTCGACTCCGGGACTCACTCTGGTGGTCTTTGGCTGTGGGTTGGATACACTCTCTGTTGAATCACAGCCTGTGTTGTCTCTGTCCAACTGCTGATAATGCTCTTGACTTTGCTTTGCTGTTTTGCTTCTGTGCAGGTGTTTTCACTTCGTCATTTTGGTTTGTCCTATCACATCTTGGGAGGGACTATTTATACTATCCTTGCTCACGCAGTCTTTGCTGGCTACATTCCAAGTTAGATGGTTGTTTGTAGTTCCAGCTCCCCAGTGAAGGATTATCTTGCTGATGGTTTCCTTATTGCTTCTCCTGCAGTTTGTTTCCGTACTCGTCTTCTCAGCTCTCTTCCTATTTTATTACATTCATGGTCTTGGGGTTCTCATGCATACCATGGGTTTCTTTCTTTTCCTTCTGTCTTTCATCCATGATAATGTGAACATGTCTTTAACACGTATTTTGGGTTACACTGTGTTTATAGTTAAGGGTGCACTTAAAGATACTCAGGGTCAGCTGACGTTGAACGGGGTAAGGTAGGAACAAATCAGGTTCAGGTTAGGGATTGCGTATTCTGCATACAATTATGTGGTGTGAAAGTTTAAAATCTCTCCTGGTTTGTTCATCTACATGTGAGTATTAAGCTTCATCATAACAATAGCTCTTTAAATTGCATATAAGAAAAAATCCAACTGCATCTGATCAGGAATAGAGGTGAATGGCCTGGTTCTGAACTGGTTAAAATCTAATTTGCTTTGCCATTGCCCCATGCTAATCCAAATATATATGTCTATGAACTAACCCTAAGAAGACATCTGCATATAGCTGAGCTCATCTGTTTATCACATCTAGCTGATTCATGCAGACCAAAAACCACTTAAAATAAACATGTCCAAAATATCTAAATTTAATGGCAACTGTGTGCTTCAATGGAATGCATAAGGTTTCTTAAATCTAAATCTCCCTACTTTCATCAGCACTCTCATTATGCAAACAGGAGAAAACAATGGTCTTGGTAGAGTACACTGCTGGAAACAAAGTCTGAAGAAAGATACTTTAATTGATTTGTGATTGTTTGCTGAGAAACTTATTTATGTCTACACTGAAGAAATTGATGTATCTGTAAGTGGTCCTGACCGGAGGATATTCATTTCACAGCTTCTATACTTCTGATGGCTACAGCTAAATGTTCTTGTGATATAATTTGACTGATGATAGCTGTGATAACAATCACGTCCAATTAACAGAAAATAAATCACTCTAAAACTTGCTTAAAAAGCACTTATCTCAGCCTTGAGCCCTATTTCATTGCTAAATGCTTCTCAGCAGGAGAAACAGCTGCCTAAAGCTTGGCTTACATCAACAAACATTTTACAACACAATTTAAAGGTGACCCCCTTTAATTCATAGACAACTGTGATGAATATTAATATTCACTTATTGACAATAGCGCTATTTATTGCAGGGTAATACGGCTGCATTTTTTACACAGTGTAGACATGGTCCTCAGAAAACCTGTTAAATAATAATAATAATCTTTATTTTTATATAGCGCTAACATATTACGCAGCGCTTTACAGTTTGCACACATTATCATCGCTGTCCCCGATGGGGCTCACAATCTAAATTCCCTATCAGTATGTCTTTGGAATGTGGGAGGAAACCGGAGTGCCCGGAGGAAACCCGCAAACACAGAGAGAACATACAAACTCTTTGCAGATGTTGTCCAAGGTGGGATTAGAACCCAGGACTCCAGCGCTGCAAGGCTGCTGTGCTAACCACTGCGCCACCGTGCTGCCCACAGACTGTAAATCAATATTAAGTTTCCTACAAGTATGTAAAGCATATAAAATATTAAGGAGGTGGTCAAACAAGAGACTCCCAGTCCCTTTATTCTACTACGGGGTTACGGCTGTCATAGAGGCTATCTCCAGCTATTGACTTTTACAGTATCAGACCCAAGTATCAGACCCATTTAAATGGATAAAAAAAAAATCAGTCAGAATTAAATCTGCCCAGAGAAGATGTATAATCTGCTCCAGATCTCAAACCATAATAAATGAAAAGGTTAATAAAAAAGCTAAAGTAAACCGGACATCTGATACATGCAGCCCAATCAGTGGACAGCATGGATCAGTCACTGGCTGTATAAACTCAACCAGACATGTTTGAATCTAAAACAATGCAGAGTTTTAGACAAAAATATACTGTTAAAAGCTGCCGGGGACAGAGCCGAAGAATAATTAGAAAGGTGAGTCTTCTGTGCCTCCTCCCCACCGGCTGCCCTACAGTGACAGGTCTTTTCCTATATACACATATAAGCAGAGACCTGTCAGCCATTGTCAGCGGCTGAGGAGAAGCCGCGGGGTACCCGCCTGTCTGATTAGTCTGCCGCTCCATCCCAGTAAACTATTGGAAGTATGTAAATCATACCTGGCTGATATCATACAGCCAGTGTCTCATACATGGATTAGGCAACATGTATCACATGTACCGCCACTACATCAGTCTTTCTTGGATTTCGGTCTTCAGTCTGGATCTTGACCAAGGGGAAAAAAGGACCAATCGGAAGATCATTCTGAAGAAAGCAAGGGTAAAAACATATGATGGCAGGACAGGGTGGACCAAATAGAGATGAGCATAATAGTTTAGTATTTCTTAAACCCTCCCCCATAAAGAATCCAGAAAACAGTTGCCGGCTGGCTGTCATCTTCCTAGAATCATTGAACTGGAATATTGTGGACATAATCCGCGCTACTGAATAAGATGTAGGTCCGGACATATTAATATAAAAGATGGTTATTCTACGCGTTTCGGAGTCAAATGACTCCTTTCTCAGGATTATACCACAAATATGTAGATATAGATATTTGTGGTAATTTCCTGAGGAAGGAGTTATTTGACTCCGAAACGCGTAGAATAACCATCTAGAATAAAACCACCATCTTTTATATTAATACGTCCGGACCTACATCTTATTCAGTAGCGCGGATCATGTCCACAATATTCCATTTCACTGATTTCTAACATGGTCACTTATTGACCTGTGGATCTGCTGCAGCTGACATCTCTATGATATCTTCATGCTTCGTTAAAAGGATCATCAGGTTTGTACAATCTGAATACATGTTTTAATTGTCTATCAGATAAGACCCTATTTGCGCTGATCTCTCCTGCAGTTTTATCGCTTCCTAGAATCATATGACACTTGCAAATTTGGAATCTGGCAAATAAAACATTTTTGGGAAAGTATTAATACATTTTATTCCTTAAAAATAAATGAGCACATTTCCAATTAGAATAATACTTTTGAAGTTTCCACTAATATCTTTCTATAAGTGATTTTAGAAATTTAGATTCAGAAATCATGTAACACAATCAGGTCTGAACTTGTCTTATGCAGTCCGGTCTTATTAGTGCCTATGTACTGACCAATGAACTAACTCTAAGGCTACATTCCCAAGTTGAGCTTATGGTTTTCAATCTTTTTTGGGGCTTTTTAAAGCCATATATACATGGGTAGGGAGAGGAGGAAGGAAAAATTAGGAATGGGGGTTAAGGAAATATTTATTAGGAGAGAAGCAAGGTAAAAAGAGGAAAATGAAAGGAACAAAGGGAGAACATTTATTTATACAATCAGATATAAACATAATATTATTATCTGTTATATAAGTATAATAGCTTCAGGAAATATGTAACATATTTTCACAGTAATGCAATGGAAAATATACATAGATCATAACTGTCCAAGCCAATGACTAACATAAAATGTTTCCAAGTATTGAAATCCAAAATCAATTTGTTCCAATAAAACTTTCCCTCAGGGATATAAACACAACCAAGCTTCCCATTTATATTTACATTTTTCATACCTATTATTTGCTATGGCATATTTGTATTATAAAACCTATGAGAAGAAATTGTCTTAATAATTTCAGAAAATTTGGGAACATACATTGTTTTCCAAAAAAAAAAGTTATAGAAATATTGAAATATGTGGCTCAATATAGATTTCAGAGCGGGATCAAATGTTTCCAAATCAACCATGAGGAGGGGTATTTGTGGAATAATAGTCACTTTGTTTTTTGATAAATTATTAACTAAGCGAGATACCTTATACCACAAAGATTTAATTTTGGGGCAATCCCAATATACAGTGTGGGCCATTTATATGGATACACCTAAATAAAATGGGAATGGTTGATGATATCAACTTCCTGTTTGTGGCACATTAGTATATGGGAGGGGAAAACTTTTCAAGATGGGTGGTGACCATTGCGGCCATTTTGAAGTTACCCTGTGCTAGCATTTCTTCTGCGGTGTTCCTATCAGTGTGTCAACAGTGGGAGCAGAAGGTTGCATTGACAATCCAACATAATGGGCAGCACTTTGAACACATTTTATAAGTGGTCATAAACTTGTAAATAACTCATGAAATAATAAAGTTACCGTATATACTCGAGTATAAGCCGACCCGAGTATAAGCCGACCCCCCTAATTTTGCCACAAAAAACTGGGAAAACTTATTGACTCGAGTATAAGCCTAGGGTGGAAAATGCAGCAGGTACTGGTGAATTTCAAAATTAAAAATAGATACTCCATACCGTTCATTATGGCCCCATAGATGCTCCACATAAAGCTGTGCCACATATAATGCTCTGCACCGTTCATTATGGCCCCATAGATGCTCCACATAAAGTTGTGCCATATATACAATGCTCTGCACCGTTGCCCCATAGATAGCTGTGCCATATATATAATGCTCTGCACCGTTGCCCCATAGCTGTGCCATATATATAATGCTCTGCACCGTTGCCCCATAGCTGTGCCATATAGTGCTCTGAACCGTTGCCCCATAGCTGTGCCATATATATAATGCTCTGCACCGTTGCCCCATAGCTGTGCCATATAGTGCTCTGCACCGTTGCCCCATAGCTCTGCCATATATATAATGCTCTGCACCGTTGCCCCATAGCTGTGCCATATAGTGCTCTGCACCGTTGCCCCATAGCTGTGCCATATATATAGTGCTCTGCACCGTTGCCCCATAGCTGTGCCATATATATAATGCTCTGCACCGTTGCCCCATAGCTGTGCCATATAGTGCTCTGCACCGTTGCCCCATAGCTGTGCCATATATATAGTGCTCTGCACCATTGCCCCATAGCTGTGCCATATAGTGCTCTGCACCGTTGCCCCATAGCTGTGCCATATATATAGTGCTCTGCACCGTTGCCCCATAGCTGTGCCATATATATAATGCTCTGCACCGTTGCCCCATAGCTGTGCCATATATATAATGCTCTGCATCGTTGCCCTATAGCTGTGCCATATAGTGCTCTGCACCATTGCCCCATAGCTGTGCCATATATATAGTGCTCTGCACCGTTGCTCCATAGCTGTGCCATATATATAGTGCTCTGCATCGTTGCCCCATAGCTGTGCCATATATATAGTGCTCTGCACCGTTGCCCCATAGCTGTGCCATATATATAGTGCTCTGCACCGTTGCCCCATAGCTGTGCCATATATATAATGCTCTGCACCGTTGCCCCATAGCTGTGCCATATAGTGCTCTGCACCGTTGCCCCATAGCTGTGCCATATATATAATGCTCTGCACCGTTGCCCCATAGCTGTGCCATATATATAATGCTCTGCACCGTTGCCCCATAGCTGTGCCATATAGTGCTCTGCACCGTTGCCCCATAGCTGTGCCATATATATAATGCTCTGCACCGTTGCCTCATAGCTGTGCCATATAGTGCTCTGCACCGTTGCCCCATAGCTGTGCCATATATATAATGCTCTGCACCATTGCCCCATAGCTGTGCCATATATATAATGCTCTGCACCGTTGCCCCATAGCTGTGCCATATATATAATGCTCTGCACCATTGCCCCATAGCTGTGCCATATAGTGCTCTGCACCGTTGCCCCATAGATACTCCACATAAATCTGTGCCATTGCTGCTGCTGCAATAAAAAAAAACACAAACTCACCTCTCTTGCTTGCAGCTCCTCAGCGTCCGGTCCCGGCGTCTCTCCGCACTGACTGATCAGGCAGAGAGCGGCGCGCACACTATATGTGTCATCGCGCCCTCTGACCTGCACAGTCAGAGCGGAGAGACGCCGGGAAGATGGATCAGCGCCCGGCATGTGGAACGAGGGAAGGTAAATATGACATACTTACCTGCTCCCGGCGTCCCGCTCCTTCCCCCAGACAGCTGGTCTTCGGTGCCGCAGCCTCTTCCTCTATCAGCGGTCACCGTTACCGCTTCATTAGAGAAATGAATAGGCGGCTCCGCCCCTATGGGAGGTGGAGCAGCCTATTCATTTCTCTAATGAGCGGTCCCATGTGACCGCTCAGGGGAAGAGCTGCGGCACCGGGAGACCGTGGGACGGGCAGGGGGAGCGCCAGGAACGCTGGAACTAGGTGAGTATATGACAGTCCTCACCCGCCGACCCCACCACCGATCATGACTCGAGTATAAGCCGAGAGGGGCACTTTCAGCCCAAAAATTTGGGCTGAAAATCTCGGCTTATACTCGAGTATATACGGTACATTAAAACCAAGCACAACATTGTTTTTCTTGTGAAATTCTCAATTAGTTTGATGTGTCACATGACCCTCTTCCCATTGGGAAAAATAAGGTTGGATCCAAAATGGCCAACGTCAAAATGGCCACCATGGTCACCGCCCATCTTGAAAAGTTTTCCCCTCCCATATACTAATGTGCCACAAACAGGAAGTTGATATCACCAACCATTCCCATTTTATTTAGGTGTATCCATATAAATGGCCCACCCTGTATGTGGATCAGATCGTCAATGTGACCACATTTTTTACAGCACTTAGGAGACTGATTAGGAGATAGATATTAGAGCTAGTTTTAATGGGGTATACTACCATCTAGTAAGAATTTTATAAATTGATTCACGTAATGCCATGCAAATATTAGATTTATATGTATATTTCTATCTCTCATTTCACCATATGATTTTTTTTTTCAAAATTGTTATCATTGTTTACATTGTTTAGAGTTTGATATATATTTCTGGTTTTCCATAGGGTTTTGTTATTGATGTTTGTCAAAAGCAATCTGACCGGTACAGAAAGAGTGAATTTACCATTCAAAATTGTTTTGATTGCATGTTTAATTAGCATATGATAAAATAAATCTGAACTAGCCAGGTTGGACATTCGTTTAATAATCTGAAATGGATAGAAATTGTTGCCATCATACAAATCTTTAACTTTCTTTAAATCAGCCAGGGTCTAAGTTTCTGGTAGTTATTCATTAAACAAATTTTTTTTTAGAGATAATGGTATATTATTAATATGTTTAACCTTTGAGGATTTCAAATTAGTTTTAGCTAAAACTTCCCAAGCTTGAATTGTAGCCTGAATAGTAGGGTGTGTCGGTTCCTGAAGAAAAGGATTAAATATATGTTTCAAGAGTAGTTCTGGAGAGGTCTATTATTATTTGTTCAAAATTCTAGGTCAAGCCATGCAGGTAAGGCATCTTTTCTGAGCCAATATTTACTTTGAAAAATTAGATTTGTATAATAGTAGCACATTAAATGTGGGAATCTTAAACCTCCTTGAAACTTACTTTTCAAAAGTATCTTTTGGGAAATTTTCACCATTTTGTTATTCCAAATAAAAGTATTAAGCATAATCTGAAGTTTACTAATAGAGTTAAAAGTTATTGGAGTAGGTAAGGCCCTGAAAATATGTAAAATGTTTGGAAGAGAAAGCATTTTTAAAGATATAATTCTTCCCATCCAGGTAAGGTCAGATTTTTCCAAATTATATAGTTCTTTTGAAATATTGCTACATAGTAAATCCAAATTTGATTAAATAATTGTTTTAAAATTTGTAGTCAATAAAATCCCCTAATATTGGATTAAATCATTCTCCCAGTCGAACGCTGAAATATCCTTAATTTTATTTACTAAGTGATTGTAAATATTGAACCATAATATTTTAGATTTCTCTACATTAGATTTAAAATAGGATGCTCTAGTGAAACAGTCCAATAATTTCCTGAACTGCTTTCATTGAGTTATAAGTGTCAGTTAGAAAAAGGAATCTGTCTTCCGCGAATAGATACATTTTGAAGATTTGATTAATAGTACTGACCCCTTTTATATATGGGTTACATCTATTTTTTCTGCTAGTGGCTCTAATGCTAGTGTGAACAACAAATGTGACAAGGGACATCCCTGTGTTGGTGAGCTTTTGGTGACTTTTGATGTTGCAGATTTTCTGCACCATTTCTGCACCCATTAAGTAAAATAGGTTACTGCCATTTTTTTTTTCAAAAATAAGCAGCATAAAAAAACTCACCAAAAGCTCATCATGGGAATGTAGCCTAAAGGGGTTTCTAGAATTTCTCATTTTCCTCTAAACAGTGTCCCTTCTGCCCATGGGATATATCAAGCCCTGAATCATATCCATGAGAATAAGATGGTAGTACAATACTTGACAGTCTATTGACCAGAGTGGCGCTGCCTTCTTGCTGACTATATAGTGTTCACTAAAGCTGAGACCTCACTGGGTTCAGCTGAGAATCATTTCACAGAGGAGGTTAATGTGAGTGAATAAGATAAGATTGTAGTAATGAATTGCCATTAATGGATTTGTATCTAATAGAAACATTAAAGTAACTTCATATTTCTTCTTGTAATGATCATTAGGAAGGCTGCATTTACTGTCCAATTATGAAGACAAGTCTGAAGGAAAAAGGACTCTCTTTCTGATCTGAGGAATTTGGTGTAATCAGTAGTGGAAGGGTTACTGAGAAACAGATGTTGCCGCCTGCGTTGTGGTATTTTCAGACATGATAACCTCATACTACACGGATTTATGTCACTCAGGCTTCTGTAAACAGACAACTTATCTGGAAATAGTTCATCACAAATGACTTGTAAGAAAGCTGGAAACAGCTCGATACAGAGGATGCAATCACCATTTCCAAGGCTCGGGTTTGTTAGACAAATTGTAACTGACTCCACCAAAGATTACCGGCTGCAAAAAGTGAATCCTCTGAACACAGGCTCCCTTATTCTCAGAGCATCATGTGAAATATTAACCCAGAGTCCTGAAGCTGGGATTCATTGCATTAACTAAAAAAAGCACAAAATATAATATACAGTTACACATCTCACAGTATGGAAAGGTGATGCCGTGATATAACATAGGAAGTCGGTATCTATCTATCTATCTATCTATCTATCTATCTATCTATCTATCTATCTATCTAGCTATCTATCTAGCTATCTATCTATCTATCTAACTGAAAGCAGCACTCCAGCAATATAGTTTTGGTTCAAGACACTGAAACTTTCTCAAGCAGTGTTATAGTGCATACTAATTATGTTATGGTATTATATATGATACTATATATATTATATATAAACAGGGGCGTACATAGAAGTAATAGTGCCCTATAGCAGATGTTCTAATTAACCCACCCAAAATAAATAAATAATATTCGGCAGGGGTCACAGAAGAGCATATCTCACATATTTTCAGCCTTTACAAACTAATTTTTCTCCTACTGAAGCCCTAGATTTCCCCTTCATTACAACCATAAAGTATGATGTCAACAAGTGTCACACAAACACTGCGTGATACCCCCACAGTGAATTCTTCCACATTACCCTACACATGCATAATATGATGATCCTACTGTATCCCTCCTCAACGCTCCTGGCAAAGTATGGTGACCCTAACATAGTATGATCCCCCAACAGTGACAACACTACCCTCCATGCAGTATAATGGGCATACATACAGTTAATTGACCCCACACCTCACCACACTGTCTAATGGTCCCTACTAGCCCTCCAAACAGTATAATCACCCCCCACAGTATCATAGACCATACACAAACCTTCACACTGAATAATTGCTTGCATACATTATAATGACCCCCACATACCCCTACTTAAAGAAAAAAGGCTCTCACATAGCCCTCCAAATGTTATAATGGACCCCACATACTGTAGCTCTCACCACATATAGTATTTTGTTATGCATTATGCACACTTTGTTATGCATTAGTGTTATGCATTATATGGCATTATATGGCATTATATGGCCTCCCATACAGTATAGTGTTATGCATTATGCACACTGCGGGGCTGAGATTCACAAGCTGGGTTGCCGCACAGGCGCAGTCTGCGAGACTGCATCTGAGGTCAGACGGGCAGCGCTCACTGTGCATGCCCCAGGCAGAACAAAACAGCGCAGGCGCCAGATTTGATTTGAAAACAGCGCGGAGGGGGCGGCGCTCGGCGCCGAAGAAGCCTTGAGTGACGGCAGTGTGGCGTGTGCAGCAGGGGGGTTAAGACCTGCCTCCATGGCTAAAGACAGGTATTTTTGCGAAATTTTAAAACGCTTTATTTCTGCTTTGACTGCACTAATAACTAAAAGAGCCACCTTGTCAGAATGCAGCATTACTGCTGCACAAGGTGGCTCTTTTAGTTTCTAGTGCCTGGAGAGAGTGACAGAGTCCCTTTAAAGAAGGCGATAAATTTTATTATAATTAAATGATTACAGAAAATAGAGTGTAGTGTGATATTGCGTATACTTTTGCATAATATAAATCACAAAGGTAAAGTACTTACATTGCACACTACACAGGAAAAACTTCATCAGGAGTAGCATATCATCTGTCCGGGAATATCTACTGTGAGATGCAGAACAGCTAAGGCTACGTTCACATTTGCGTTGTGCGCCGCAGCGTCGGCGCCGCAGCGCACAACGCAAACAAAAACGCAGCAAAACGCATGCACAACGCTGCGTTTTGCGCCGCATGCGTCGTTTTTTTCATTGAATTTGGACGCAGCAAAAATGCAACTTGCTGCGTCCTCTGCGCCCCGACGCGGGCGCCGCAGCGACGCATGCGGCGCAAAACGCAAGTGCGCCGCATGTCCATGCGCCCCCATGTTAAATATAGGGGCGCATGACGCATGCGGCGCCGCTGCGGCGCCCGACGCTGCGGCGGGGACCGCAAATGTGAACGTAGCCTAAGACATAGAAATTTCTGGGATCCACACTGTGGCGTCACGGCATCCCATTTATAGTCCACAGGTTAACAGGGATTCTGTCATAGCTGAAGTCTTCCCCAACTTATATTGTGTTTAGAAACAAATGCTTGCCTAACCAAGTATTACACAAGCCCTACCAAGTTCTATTTGTCCGATATAGTATCCCTCTGGCAGAGTGGCCAACTCTTCAGACGTCAATCAGCATCAGACAAATACATCACTGGATAAAATATGCAAAAGGATCTCCTGGTACCAAATGTTTTACCATACTACCAACATTTCTCACTAAACATGGATAGCAAAACTATGCAGTAATTGGGTGATACTATAAACATATGCTTTCCCTCTAAAGATTGATAAAGGAGCTATGTGGTCCAGGTGTTGGGAAAATTACAGAAAATACAAAGCTAATTTAAGCTGAACTGTTACAGTCTAATATCTTAAAGGTTCCTTAAAGACAGGCTACCAATCTGGATTCCTGATGGCCATTAACATCTTAGCACTACAAAAGGACACACCTATTACAGCAAAGGTGAACTCTAGGATTATATTCATATGTTGTATTTTTGATCCGTCTTTTTTTCCGCAGCCAAAACCTGCACTTGTAGTAGTAAAAATGCCAGTTTTACAGCATTTTTGTTGAATTTTTTGCTGTGTTCTTGCTGGATTTTTTACAGCTTTTTTAGGTGCAGATCATTTGTGAGATTTGTCTACAGTACATGTTAAACTAAGTTAGTTTCATTTACCAAAAACACTGCAAAAATGTTTTTTTTCACTTTTCTCATTACTTTCTGTGAGTATAAAAATGCTGAAGAAACGCTGCAAAAATGGTGAAAGAATTGACATGCGGTAGATTTACAAAACAGTGAAGTGTTCCAATTCAGTCAGGAAAATAAAAAACAAGTGTGTTAGGGGTCGAGTTCCCGCCTCTGCACAGGGGGAATCGCGGGCCATCTCCGCTGCGGTCTTCCATTCATCTCCTGCCTGCTCAGCGGAGACGTCGGTCCCAGCATCTCGCTCAGTCTGACTCTGTACAAAGAGTTACTGCTGCCTTTCCTGCTTCTGCCATTGAAGTCAGTGCTGGGCAGCGGCGAGCAGACGCTTCTGGACTAAGTCCTGCTTTTCTCGTTCTGAGCATGCCCAGAGTAAGATCTCTCAGTGGAGATTGAGGGTCACATGATCAGATACTGCAGCTAAGGCCATTGGTCCTTCAGGAAGGTCTTGTAGGTGCTCACGCTCTGTGGCAGCCTCTCATTGGTCCTTCTAGGAAGGTCCTGTATGTGCTGCAACTATTTAAGGCTCGCATGGCCGCACGCTAGTATTGTTCTTTGTTATGTGCTTTGCGCCATTGTGGTCACGTGAGAGTGTGTTCAGGGACCCGGCTTAAATAAACCCCTAGAACGCTGGCACCTCCGGCGAGGAGTTTGTGTTTGTATGTATTCAGGGACCTGGCTGAAATAAGCCCCTAGAATGCTGGCACCTCCGGCAAGGAGTTTTGTGTGCATGCATGACCACTAACTGCTCTCTGTTTGGGCAGTTAGCCTGTGCCTCTGTGAAGTCTAACAGGGCACAGTGCTTTGCTTTCATGGCTACTCGGTGAATTAACTGAGTTAGTCCATACCGCCATATAGTGCCGCCGTTTGCTAGCAGCAGGTACTCCTGCACGGTGGACCCCGGGCTGCGAACGCACCAATTTCAATAAAAACATCTCTATTTACTTGGTGCGTTCCGCTAGCCTTAACAAATTGCAGCTTTTAATTTGCATAAAAAAACAAAAAAAATAAACTACTGGGTTGAATAAATGAGGAATGACATAATGCAAAGTTCTAAGAAATATGCTCTAGAATAGTCATTTTAGGGAACTTCAAGTATTTACTAAAATAGACTTAGCTCATATATGATTATCTTCAAAAATAAAATGTAGAGAATAATTGATTATAATTTAACACAAACTACAGAAGATGAGATATTTTTCCTTAATATGACTACATTCAAAATGGCTAACCTTTTTGGGAGCATAGCTAAAAGACCATCTCGGGACAATTTTTTTTTAAATATTAAAAATTTGTAATTTAATGTACTTTGGGCTCAGATCATCATTTTTTTCAAGTCACTTTTCTTTTTTTTCTTGTGGTATTTGTTAGAATTTTCTCTGCCAAATTCTTCAATTTGTTGTGAATTGCCCAGGAATTTTTCACAAAATCAAAAATGATATATTTTTGTCTAACTTTTACTGTGACTTTTTATTGCTTTTTCTTCTAAAATGTCAGAGCTTGCTCAAAAATGTGGGTGTACATAAAATCATTCCAGAGGAAACTGGAGTTCAGTTGCATAAAAATTCCAATTAATGTTGCAATTAATAAATCAGCTGAAAACATCAGGAAACCCCCAAACCCCAACCACTATGGCAAACAAAATAAAAAATAAAAACAGGCAAATACGTATATAATAGACTTAAAAAGGCACAAATAAAAAAATAAAAAAACAAGATGGCTTTAATAGGTGAAAAACACCAAAAACGGACAAGTCAATAAATAAAGCCACTCACTGGTGAGGGTCCATCATATATAAAATTTAGAACTGTCTTCTCTGTGTCAGGCAGCTGTCTGTTGAATGGTATTTAGGGTATGTGCACATGACATTTTCATATGCATTGCATTGAAAAAATGACTTGCTGTGCATATGTTCTTTTGTGCTTCAGGTTTCCAAAGACATTAAATGGTTAAAAAATGTGACCTGACCATTGTTTTGGTGGCTTCAGCTTGGAAACTGTTCACTAGTTTATTCAGTACAAATTAAAAAAAAATGGCGGCAAACAACGTAGCAAATACCAACGAAAAAGATAACAAAAAAGATGTATAAAGACGATACTGATCAATATTTGAAGTTGGGAACACACAATGAGGCCTATAAAAAATGTTCTTATGCGTTTTAATGCAATTTTATTTAAATCCATTACAGTTTAATTCAAGAAATTATTTGTTTCCGTCAGTCAGATGTCTAACAATTTTATAATTGAGAAGGTAGTAAAGAGATGAAAGATGTAAATACAAAATAAATTATATGAGGTATAGTAATGGGAAATTGTTAATTAATACAGAAGTCTAAATATATAATAAAAAAGCATCAAAATTTTGAAAGACAGTCCAGTAAAGTGTACACTTTGATGATTTACGAGATCAGACATTTTCATAAAAAAAACTCCAGAACAACACTGCCTCTATATGCTGCTGCTGCCACCACTGTTAACAATTATAAGCTTTCAGAGTTGTAAATAATTCAGGAACTCATCTGTTCCTTTCAGTGTAAAGACAGAATGTTGAGAGAACAAGGTCACTGCACCCATCCCCCTAACCAGTGACTTTTCCACCCCAACACCAGTCTGAATGCATGATACACCTAGTGTTTGACATGCATCCCTAGACACCTTCTTAGGCAGCCATTAGTCTGTTTGCTTAGGCAAGACAAATAATAATGGCGCACTCGCTGTGACAAATACAATTCTAAAACAACAGCCCCGCCTGAGCGTTGTTGTTATGTGTACTTATCCTTGCCATAATTAAACAGTCAGTTATTATTTTCTGACATTGCCAGTGATTATATTTCATAGTGCTGCGACTGGTTGCATAGTAATTGTGAAAAGTTCCCAGTAAAGCAAAATTAAAAATATACATCAAATGCTCATCTTCAAAAACAAATAGAAAAATAAATGAAGCTGTTCCATCTGATTAATGAAAGAAAACTTTATTACTGTTCTCCTACCTCCCAATTTTCCAGATTATTCTATGCACTAAGCCTCAGGGTAGCAAATACTCTCAAATGTTTCTGATTTGTCTTAAGGAGAAAGGCATGCAGATTGTCGTCTTGAAAAGTACAGGGTGAATCAGAAATGATTAAACAAAGTTATAGTCACAGTATTCATAGTCGAGAGAGCGTTACACAAATTTATTAACATGAAAAGACGCAGTAACCAAATTTTATCTATGTAAAACCAATGTTTAAATTGAGGTTCATTGGTGCCAGGTCAGATGTCTAGGTGATAGTTCAGTTCTGTCCAGATGCTTGCCATCATTTCCTAGGATATGATTCTGCTGCTGCAGTATTGTGTTGTCTCAGGTCATTCAGATCCTGTCACTGGAGTGGCAGATACACTGAGAGCCTCACAGAAAGAAGTTGCAGAGTGTTAGATCTGGCGATTGAGGAGGCCAGTGCAACATTGGTGACTCCTCTTCAGACAACAAATAATTAAAATGGTGGAGACCATATCTGAGGATATGCTCGCACACATCTACATGGACCTATTGTGACGCTAGTCAATACTGAATGACAAATCATGAGGCAGGGTAATCAAATGTTCTGGGGTCAGATGCCAAGAGAGCAAGTCATACACTAAATGGAAAAGACAAAGGCGCAGTTAGGTTCTGGTCTAAGGTCAGAATACCAGGAGTATAGAGGATGAGAAAAAAGGGGCTAAGAAAGCAGATGGTCAGAAGAAAGTCCATTGTCATGCAGAAATAGTTCAACAAATAGAGCACAGGAATACAAAGCAAACATGCACCACCGAGCAAATGCTACTACTGGCAGAGTTCTGACATTAACAACTTAGTTAAGTAGCTGGTTAATCATTTAGAACAGGGAACACCTGAAGGAAGCTCAGCACTTCCCAGTCTCAGATTGGACGGCTGAGCAGTCTATCAAAATACAAACAACTCAGCACACCCTTGCATTAGATTGAATGACTGAGCTATCAAAATACTGACAGCTCAGCATACCCTTGCACTAGATTGGATGACTGAGCTGTTACTGATTGCGTCCAAGTCACACTGAGTAGAATACTAGGTGGACTACTGCCTAGGCATCGGTCCTGTAACCAATGGAAATCACATTGAACATGTGCAGGTAATGTACAGATAAACCTTGGGATGAATACTGTGTCTTTTAATATTAAAAAAAAATTGTGATAGGTACTCTAGGGTTTATGAAAATTGAGTCTATACTTTTGCACTGTCCTGTTTGGATCACTGTATCAAATAAAAAGTAGGAATTGAGTTGTCATTAGAGATGAGCAAATAAATTAGAGTGGAAATGAATTCTACTTTAATTTTGGAAAAAAATCTGTATACTATTCAACAAAATTTGGAGTTTTTGAAATTTGCATATGCATACACAGAAGCATCCTGGACCTATCAAACCTAAAATCCTCAGCATAGAAAGTTATGGTTGGGATTTCAAAGCAGCAAACAGCAATCTGAAGACGTGATGAGGATTGGATGGGTGGAGGTGAGGAGTGGAGGGGCTAGAGAGGTGAGCGGTGAGTGTAAGGGTTTTATTTTTACTTATTACATTTATTATGCTCTGGGGTATGGAGAGACCTCAGGTCATAATAAGGAACATTACATTTTCAGAAAATAACTTCTCCATGAAAAAATTTGCTGGGAAAAAACATGCGAACAGGTGAATTCAAATTTGCCTGATCACCTGATGTCTAATTGTTGGTTGACATATCACCTCATTTAAAACGGGAGAACAATTTATAAACTTATGTTCAAATCATGACAATCTCCTTGCAAGCTGTGTGAACCATAACAACCAATTTCAATGCTTTTTTACCAAAAAAGAAACAAAATTTCCTGTTGTTCATGTGAATCAGCCATTAGTGATGAGCGAGTGTGCTCGTTACTCGAGTTTTCCAAGCATGCTTAGGTGTTGCCGAGTATCTTGGGCATGCTCATATATTATGTTTGAGTCCTTGCAGCTGCAGGATTTGCAGCTGATAGACAGCCTGAACACATGCAGTGATAGCCTGTTTGTTAGGGAATTCCCACATGTGTTCAGGTTGCCTAACAGCAGCAAATCATGCAGCTTCGGGGACTCAAACATAATCTACGAGCAGGCCCAAAATATTTGGAGAACACCCGATCATGCTCAGAAAACTCGAGTAATGAGCACACTTGCTCATCACTATCAGCCATCACAAATCAGGCGAAAGTTTGAACAACACACTCAGACTAGTGAAGACTGAATTCTGAAGAGATCCATTGATTTATCTTTATTAATTTGTATAGAACAAGTTAAAAAGTGTTACATAAGCACAAATGTCCCACAAGGGATGCTAGTGTGTCCACAATACTTAAAGTAAATTACTAAAATATGTAAGAAAAAATTATAATATTCCAAGACAAATATCACCCTTGTTGTTAAAGGCTTAAAAGACAGATATAATAAATGTTGGTGTTTAGTGTAATGACTCTACAAAAAGGGATACAAAAATGGGGATTTTATAAATTATGAGATGAAAAAATTACAAGAAAGGTCTGAGGAGCATATTCCTCAGACCTTTTTGCATCAATTTCATCTACAGACATGTTTTTTTTACATCAACTAATAAATGTGCTCCTCACACCTTTTGGGGGTATCACAACCCTGGACCAGACCTCAATCACAGGACAATAAAACTTTCACACTTCTTATCTATGAACTGTTCCAATATTTACAGCCACAACTGCTTCTCCCTCTCCCACACTGATAGTTCTGCTTCACATCACTTGTGTTATCTATTGCATTATTCCTCGACCCTTGTTGTGTAGAGATATGTGACTCTTCAGATTTTGTGCTATTCTATGCCTGATGAAGAGACCTGAGTAGTCTCAAAAGTTTGCAATTTGTTTCCATTTTTTCAGTTAGCCATTAAAAAGTATCAACTAACGAGGAATCTCAAATTTAATTCTTTTTTGTCTCTAACTGAAAACTTCCAGTTGTAGCTACTGCTTATTGTACTTAATGACTCCAAATGAGCCATAGCTGCATGTCAAAAAAGAATAAAACTAGTAATGTAACTTTATCAGTAAAGTAATAATGTAAATCTCACATTTTTCCTGTACTGCTTTCCAGTGTAGTGATATATCTCTGTGACAACAAAATCTACTTCTGTAGATTGATAGTGACAAGGCAAATCTCAGTGCAACATAAGCCAAGGCTATATAACTAAACAATGGCCCACTGTGGTCATTATGTGAGCGCACAGACCCTGGTGGATACATTCCGTATGCCAGGCTTCAAATACTGCAAACAAACAAGACACAGACTGTCCACTGCGCAGATATCCTCTCTAGCTAGAGAGAAATGTGCTCTGGTACAGCAGCAGCACTATCATAGACTGAAAGCCTTAATACAGCTTAATTACGTGTCAAAAAATGGAACAACACAAAGAAAACGGTAATTAAGATTCTTTAACAGGAAGGTTAAGTAAAGGTAAAAATGTTCAAATACAATGAAATCTCATCATAATTTATAAGCGTTCCAAAATGTTATTTTCTAGTCTAAATATGAAAAAAAGTTTCAAAAATTGAGCTGCAGTTTCAACCAAATGTAAATCAGTTCTTTGAGCAAGTGTTGCCCCCTTTTTCAGAACAATGCCCCTTTCTTATGAAGCTACAACCTTTCCAGTTAATCCACACATTTTTGTCAAGTGTGGCAGGAAAACTGATTTTCCTACCTTTCCCACATGTGTCATTTATAACATCATGGTTTCTGGCCTTATCAGTTAAAGGGTTTATCCAGGACTATTTTTTTCCTATGGGCCTAAAAACTAACATTCAGATTGCTGCTGCTCCTGCCAGCAATTCAGAGGCTTCCACTGACATCACGTCGGCAGAACCAGGGCTTCTCTTCTGCTCCAGTGACAGGGTGGCGTGACTGCCGATGTTATGCTGATTGACAGCTGGCTCTTCGCAGACTTAACTGGATAAAGCAGACTGGAAAAGGAAGATCTGCTCTGTTGATGTTGAATATCAGAATCATTGGTGACTGCTCTGTGTTGGCAATGGGTGGAACAGGCAGGTAGTTCGCAACTACCTGCCTGTTAGGTTTAAGGTCCATAGTTAAAAAAAAAGTTCTGGGAAAGCTCTTTAAGTACTTAAAGTAATCAGCCATATTTTTATGGACTATTGTGGTTGGTGCCGATCTCTGTAGTCACAGAGCCGTTTCAGGCAATTCAATGGCTTCTGCTGACATCACATTCACAGAGCAGTGCCTACTATACCGCCCTGTTCTGTTCACAGGATGTGACTGTCAATGCCATGCTGATTGACAGTTGGCTCTCCACTGCCTAACTGCGGGAAGCCAGCTGTCAATCAGCATGACGTCAGCAGTCACGAACCACTGACAGAGCATCAAAGGAAAACTAGAGCTGCTCGGATGATGTGGAGCAACTGAATTGCCTGCAGGAGCGGTCAGTGAATGCTCTGAGCTGTCGTCAGATAAAGTAGGAAGGTAGTTGCCTCTATTAGCAACTACTTGCCTGTTAGATTTTAAGCCATAGTAAAATAAAGTAGTCCTGAATAAACCTCTTATGCAAAAGAATCGGCCATAGCTTTAAAGACTGAGAATTCATGTCTCCTATATAAAGGACTGAAATGGTTCAATAAACTGTACGTGCCTGTTTGAAAAAAATGTACTTAACTATTATGAGCTTCCTGCACATAACTACAAGATTATTAAGGTACCCTTGCAAATATGAGGCTATAAAAATACTGTCTGCTTTTCAGAAACTTTGAATGTCACAGTATAATTTAACATACTGGACTAATATTTAATTAGGAGTAATGCACTGCATACAAATGTCAGGACAGTATATCTGCACTCAGTAACTTAACTCTTAGTACATTTCATGTATGCTTTAAGGAAATTGCTTAAACTCTCATCATCTTAGGTAAAGTGACCAATGCCTCAAAAAATGGAAAAAAATTAGAAAACCTAGGATACAAGTAAATGATAGCCTACAGGACCCTGTATGACGTCATTGTTCCCCTTAAAACATAAATCAACTATGGTCTATCACATCTTTGGGAGTTCAAATTCACTAGCCACACCCAGGCCTGATTACTGCCACACCTTTTCTGAAGGTTAGTGTTCATGATGCCACGATAAGGCCAGGTTCACACTTTCGAGTGTGATGCGAGTCTCTCGCATCAATACCTGGCATTGACCCAACCAGAGCATGAGGCTGCATGTTTAGAGGTCAATCACTTTTTCACACAGGACCCTGTAGGTTTGGATTTATTTTTCTCATAATAATAAAGACCTGCATTTTGTGTACTTGTGTTATTTTTGTCTAATATTTAAATTTGTTTGGTGATCTTTAACATTTAAGCGTGACAAGCATGCAAAAGAATAGGAAATCACCTTTTCACACAAATATGGAAACCCACGTTCTGGAAATTTCAACCTCAAAATGTAAGAATACAGAACATTTGGCAACATTTGGTAATTATGTTTCATTTACTTACATAAATATTTACATTTTACAGTATTTTCAGGGACTGTGGCCATCTTAGTAAAAGACAACAGGAAATACAATTATTTTGGTTGACATGTTATTGCTACAAAATGATGAGCTGAGCAACATAATATTTCAGGTGCTATGTCCATAAATGAAAGAAACCCAACTATACACGGTATATCTATATAGTTACAGTATATATGCATATATATAATATATAGATATGTATTTTATTTGAAAACCTCTTTAAGGGTATGTGCACACAATGTCCTTTTCAGGCAAATTCCACCAGAAAGGTGTCTCAAATTTTTTTTTAAAAAAAGAGTGAATATTCTGCAATGTCAAACCACTTGCTGTTCTGTTTCTATGTTCCATCTTTTTTACTTTCTTTTAATCGCTTAAAGGGATTCTGTCAGCAGGATAACTACTCTCAAGCAATATATACGCTCATGTAGCTCTTTTAAAGGGAACCTGTGATGTAAAATTACACTATTTACGTGCAGATATGGTGTTAAAGAGGTTGTCCACTACTTTATCATTGATGACCTATCCTAAAGGCCCCGTCTCACATAGCGAGATCGCTAGCGAGATCGCTGCTGAGTCACAAGTTTTGTGACGCAACAGCGACCTCCATAGCGATCTCGCTATGTGTGACACGTACCAGCGATCAGGCCCCTGCTGCGAGATCGCTGGTCGTGTCGGAATGGCCTGGACCTTTTTTTGGTCGTTGAGGCCCCGCTGACATTGCTGAATCGGTGTGTGTGACACCGATCCAGCGATGTCTTCACTGGTAACCAGGGTAAACATCGGGTTACTAAGCGCAGGGCCGCGCTTAGTAACCCGATGTTTACCCTGGTTACCAGCGTAAATGTAAAAAAAAACAAACAATACATACTCGCCTTCTGATGTCCGTCAGGTCCCTTGCCGTCTGCTTCCTGCTCTCACTGACTGCCGGCCGTACAGTGAGAAGTGAGAGCACAGCAGTGACGTCACCGCTGCGCTCTGCTCTCAGTGTACGGCGGCTCAGTCAGTCAGAGCAGGAAGCAGACGGCAAGGGACCTGGACACCGAAAGGCGAGTATGTAGTGTTTGTTTTTTTTGGTAACCAGGGTAAACATCGGGTTACTAAGCGCGGCCCTGCGCTTAGTAACCCGATGTTTACCCTGGTTACCCGGGTGCTGCAGGGGGACTTCGGCATCGTTGAAGACAGTTTCAACGATGCCGAACTCGTTCCCCTGATCGTTGGTCGCTGGGGAGAGCGGTCTGTGTGACAGCTCCCCAGCGACCACACAGCGACTTACCAACGATCACGGCCAGGTCATATCGCTGGTCGTGATCGTTGGTAAATCGCTAAGTGAGACGGGGCCTTTAGGAGATGGATGTGCAGTACCATGCTGTGTCCACTATTAGAAGACAGAACAGCTACGCAATTTAGCATCTCCAGCTGATGGCCGCCGACACAGGCAGCAGCTGATTGGCAGGAGTGCCGAGTGTCGGACCCCGACCGATCAGACATTGGTGACCTATCCTAACGATAGATAAACAATGACAAAGATGTGGACAACCTCATTAATCTGCAGGTTATCAGCGTTCTGACACCAGGCAGCACCAACACTCAGAGCACCACTGCCAGGAGGAAGTTAACATATTTTCTCCTGGCAGGTTCAGTCTTCCAGTCATAAGGGTGGTGTTAGAACAGTTTCAGCCACTGCTCTGTGCATAGAGAGCAGAGGCTGTATTCGCACCCCTAGCACTGACTGGCAGCAGGCTCAAAATTAGAGTTGGCTGTCAGTGCCGGTGGGCGCAGTTACAGCCAGAGCTCACTATACACAGAGCGATGATTGAAACAATGGTGGCATCACCCATATGACTGAAAGACCAAGTCTGCTGGGAGGAATAACGTTAATTTCTTCCCTGCAGCGGAGCTCTCAGTGCAGGTGCCACACAGTGTCAAAATGCTATTGACCTACAGATTAACCCCATATCTGAAGGTTAATAGCATTATTAAACATGACGGGTTCCCTTTAAAGACAAGTTTAGCAATGCCATTATATGGCCAGAGTCCTTTCCTCCATTACAGAGAAATTAGAATGAAAGTTTGAATTGAAATGCAAATGTAGATCTGAAGCCTCTGTCACTCCAGCTTTATTTCATGCCCAGCGCTGCCTCCTCCTGCTTGACTGATCACTCCGTTGCTTGAAGTCACACCTCATAGAGGCTGGCAGTCAAGCAGTAGGAGGCGGCACTGGGTGGGAAATAGAGCTGGAGTGACAGAGGCTTCAGATCAACACCCTCATTTACGGTACATATCAATTCAAATCTTTTTTAATTCTTTATTATGGAGGAACGGACTGGGCATATAATGGCATTGCTAGACTTGTCTTTGAAAGAGCCACATGCATATATTAATAGTTTGGCTTGCGAAATCATGTTGGCAGATTCTGTTTAAGGCTTACAAAGCTGTGAAGCATTAAAGATGTGGCCTGACCTTTTTTCAGATGGCTTCTGTGCTGAAGCTGCTTCCTAGTTTATAAATATGGTTAAAAAAAGATGCCGGCAGCAAATCCGGGGCAGAATTGACCAACAAGATGCCAAACAAAATGCTTAAGGAAAAACATGGCTGCTGTCTGCTCATGGCTCAAATCCCTTAAGAATTATTGTTTCTTGCAAAGAAAATTAAATGTTGTTTTTTTTTGTAATATATTATAACATGGCAACATTTAAGACCTTATCACCAACACATTAGCTCCCTAGGAACAAATGTTTCCAAGAATGGATGTCTGCCAATATATGTTAAAGAGCGGTCTTTCTAAAGGCTCTACATTTAAAATACCAAATTGGGGCTTGTCACTTCAAGATTTTTGCATTTGATACATGATATTCAGTGTATACATACAGTATATCCCTTACTGTCTGACATAAATGGCTACAAATCATTACTTCCCAATAGTTTCACTGTATTTAGCCATAGAGACATTACATCAAGATAAAGTCCACATCTAAGTTTACATATAACTCGACATTGTGAAACCTACAGACTTTTTTATTATATAAGAATGCTCAAGATAGCACACGAATCAATCTTTGTATGGATTATTACATCAAAAGTCTGCTCCCTAAATGAAATGCTATCCCTTGCTTTTATCAAGAGCGTATACCTTTAGGCCGTCACATTAATTTCTAGCATGCAATCTTTGATTTTTTTTTTCAACTATGCAAACCCTTGAATCAAGTTATGGATGAACTGCTGGAGATATGCAAATTGCCTCTGCTGAAAAAAAGAGGACTTAACTCTATAGCGCCACCTATTGGGAGTAGCGATCCTACAAGTCACAATCAACCCTTTAACGAGTCGTGCAATATGACTTAGGATAAAAGCCAAATCAGTATCTCAATTCGCAGACACGGTGTTTCGGGCTCTCTCCATAAGGAGAAACGTTACCCCTTAGACCCCTGTCCAGAGCCTCTCACCTAGCCAAATCAGTTCTCATGCTTCGCACTGACGAGGGCCAACAGCCCGAAACACCGTGTCTGCGAATTGAGATACTGATTTGGCTTTTATCCTAAGTCATATTGCACGACTCGTTAAAGGGTTGATTGTGATTTGTAGGATCGCTACTTCCAACAGGTGGCGCTATAGAGTTAAGTCCTCTTTTTTTCAGCAGAGGCAATTTGCATATTTAAATTCCCAGAGGAGCATTGCACGGCGAATAAGCCTCCTTACCTTGACAAGCCAGCTGGTATGTCACTCTCCATAAGGAGAAACGTTACCCCTTAGACCCCACTGCTGGAGATAGACATTTTGTATTGCACTTGCCTATTGCTTTGGAGTCTTTTAACAGAATTTGTAAGGCATGAGCCGCTACAGTAAAGTCATGTAACACCAATGGGTGCAGGTCGCTGCCTTGAGGTTAAGAGTGAAGAAGAATTAGGAATATTTTCATGCAATGACATTTCAGATAGAGAAAGAAAACATAACATATGTGTGAAAAAGTTTTAAGAAAGTGTGGAAATAAATTTGCCAACTAAGAATGCTTTCAAAGATAGAAATGTTAATACTTTTTTATTTTGATCATTTGAAGTATATCTGATAGAAATGTTTAGGGTTCTCCAGAAAGAAGTAACATGTAGTGGCTGGTGGGCTCTCATGAATTGGACAATTTGTGTGCCAAGTACCTTCATTTTAAAACCACAGCTGCAACTCTGTATACTCCGAGCAGTGACTTAACACGCAGTGGCGCTGCCACCGTAACTGAAACCAGAACGCTTCCGGGGGGAATAAAGTTCATTTTCTTCTCGCAGTGTTTGGCCAAGTGCGGGCTCCAGGCGGGTTAATAACACTATTAACCTGCAAATTAACCCTATAGATCTGCAGGGTATGGTTTTTCTGGTGACAGGTTCTCTTTAAAAGACAAGACAAAATATTAAACATGTGCAGCGCAATGTCATTTTGACATTGCTATGCATTATGTTCACTTTATTGGGTGCTTTTGTGGTGCTGATTCTGTGCGGAAGAATATGAGTGCACTAGAAATGAGCGGATATGTTTGGGTCCCTACTTATTCGGTAAGCTATAGCGATTACCAAACAAGCTGATGTGAGAACCCGGATACCTGGATCGCTCCTGCTGATCAGCTGTTCAGCACCACAGCTGCATGTGTTGCGGCTGTATGACAGTCACAACATATTAATGGACAGCCTGTTTGTTGGATTCTCCATCCATGTGTTGTGATTGTCATACAGCTGCAACACATGCAGCTGTGGCGCTGAACAGCTGATCAGCAGGAGCGCTCCAGGAATCTGCGGTCCCACGGCAGCTTGTTCGGTAAGCGCTATAGCTTGCCGAATAAGGAGGGAGCCGAAGATATTTGCTCATCTCTAGTGTGCACATACTTAAGGCTGTTTTTATTTAGCATTGAATACTTTATGCTGTTCATATTTGTAGGTTTTTAACCAGGAGAGGCATATCTTATAGAAATTATCACGGTCCTTCTAGAGAAAGTGTCATAACTCTGTTATTGAGTGTCCCGAGACCAGGGGCTCCTTCCCTTTCCCTAACACTAGGGAGCGCCATAGCTCACCCTGTTCCCTGGGTTACTTCTGAAGGTGAAGATACCGGAGCCACATACATTGCCTTAGCTCCTGAATCCGCCCTCAGTCTGTACCCTTCCCCCATTCAGAGAAGAGGGGAGTAGTAACAAGTAGTAACCAGTCTAAAAAGGTAATGCAAACAGGGGTAACAGAAAATACCAAGCATACAAATATACACTCACATATAACAGAGGTATTAATTGGCGAGTAAAGGATGGGGTTAAGTTAAAGTAGGAGAAGAAAGGGAATTATCACACTCATAAAACCAACCAACAGTCACAGATAAATCCACCAACCGACTACTGAAATAACTACCAACACCTATCCTCCTAACCATGCAGCATAAGCTAGCTCTGATGATGTGTGTTAGTCAGGACCCAGTGCACAGCTGAGAGCCTTAGGTCCAACAGCTCTCAACAGAGCAGATTAACTCCTATGCTGCCCAAAGAAATTGACACAGTTTAATAAGAAGATGAAGTGCTTCTATTCAGCTTAGAAGTAGAACTCAGATGCTGCGGACTTCTGGCTCCTTTCTGTCATGGTAAACCTGTGACAGAAAGGTTAATGTGTCATGTTGGTGAGCACAGAAAAATGGAACCATTAGTGTGCTAAGTGACTTCATTATATATGTACATTCTTTAGAAGATTAATGCAGTTTAACTGTCACATATTCAATGTTTGCATATATTTTAGTGCAGTTTGCTGCTATTGCACGCTTTGGTTAGGAGATAAATACATCATATGTATATACAGGGATAGCAGAAATGAGTAAACCCTCTTTAAAAAGATTTTGGTCAATATTTTACTAAATACAAGAACAATTTCCAAATTTTGCCAAGAATGAGTTTCATAGAACATATTTTTAACCCATAGCATGAAAGTAAAATTAATAATATAAGTTTAATTACAAAATCTTCAGTTTTACTCAAATTAGTTGATGCAAAAATGAATTCATCCCACATCAAAAATTACTACATCTATTATTTTGTATGACCTCCATAATTTTTAGGTACAGCACCGAGCCTGCTAGTAATAGAATGGACAAACTGGTGATATATTACTATCTTTTTCCATTTTTCAAGAAGATCCTCTGTCAGAGTCTGGATGCAGGATGGAGAATGATACTCAACTTGTTTTATTGGGTTTAGATCATAAGACATACTTGGCCGCTGAATCACTTTTAGCCTATTCCTCTTTAGAAATGCAACAGATGTGTGTTTTTGATATTGATATGTTGGAAAACTGCACGTTCACTAAGAATATTGATATAATCAAAAAAATTTAGCTACTCCAAACCAGCAGCAGTCTATAAGGTCCACATAAGGACAGTGCTACCACCATGTTTGACTGTAGGCCAAAGTGTTTGAGAAGACATTTTACAACACATCTCGTGAGGCCAAAATGTGCTACCATTGCCTGCAGCATCTCCAAACGTCTCTCCCATAGAATAAATTTGGGACGTTATAGGTCTGCAATTGCAATGTAAGCAACCAGCAGCAGATCTTAATGATGTAGTACTCAAGTGCATTCAGAACCATTATTAACTTCATTGAAAGCAGCCAAAGCAAGAAATTATATGAGCATTTCTGCAACTCATACTTACAACTCTTTAGATTGTGATGTTTTGAATATTTTGCTTCCATTTTTTTCACCATGTGCATATAATTAACAAACCTATCTCTCATAATGTATTCACATAATCTATTCACCATGTGCATATAAATAACAACCTATCCATCCTGTGATTTTTATCCACAACTTTTAATTCTTGGTGTTGCAATCTTTCAGTTAATTAAGCATCACCTAGTGTTAATTCAAACTAAACATAAAAGGTCTTGCAGTTTGAATAATTAAAAAAAAAAAATTCCCATGTAGGCATATTGCTATTAAACACATCACACATCGAGTTGGACTTTTGATTCCAACTCATCCATTTTATAAGTTGAACACAAGTGAGAAGAAGTCCGGTCTAGAACACCAATTATTACAGGCTAGTCTGTACAATAGGAATAGGAATGATCATTATGTGGCCTTTGTGTAAAAGGGTATGAGAGATGGGACTGAACTGCTGAATATGTGAGACCACCAGCATTTGACACATTAGGTGGACATTCAGAAAGAAAATCAAAAGAATTCCAACGGCACCATGACAAGTAACCATAAAATCTAGACTCGAGAAAACTTTTTTTATTAATTCCAATTGAAACCTTTAGAAGTTTTACAAGATCAAACAGAATAAATGAATATTTATTTGTAGACGGACCCCTTTAATGTTTTATTCTATGGTTTTCTGGAACTTAAAAGGATGAAACTATTTTTTTTTTACATTATTGAAGATCAAGTCGTTGCTTGTGTCTAAATCAAACAGAGCTTTCCGTTTTAAAGAGAGCTTGGCAAACAAACCAGATGTCAATATAACCAATGAATCCATCTTAATATTTCAGAGGACATCAAGCTTTTTCCCTGATACTGAATAGGACCCTGGCATTCCACTACGAGAAGAATCCATGCCGAAAAGGCCTGAGGCTTCATATTAATTATGTGTTACAGAATGTGAAAACAGCACCTATGTTTTATGAGCCAAGGACCCAAAATGATATATGGCACTAGTGTTGTTTTTAGGTTGGAAGGTTATTTTAGCAGACATTCACTGCCAAAATCATTATAAGGGTAACATCACTTATTTTAAGCACCTGGCATTGCCAAGTAATTCATTTTTTTCTGAGATGCTCTGTATTGCTTTTAACAAGTCAAAACTATCTACAATAGTATCTATCTAGTCCTGCATTTGTCATGTCATGCATTGCATATTAAATGTTAACATCTTTCATGGGTGTCTCAAACTTTCAAAAGCGCCAAAACTAAAAAGTGATATTCATAACTAACATATATTTTTATGCCCAATGTCTTGCAGTAGTTGAAAATGTCAAACTCAGCAGTTACTCACACTCTGCTCCAGCAATGACTCGCCCATGCTGATCCAGTCTATGCTGATATGCTAAAACAGTGAAAACATGACAAACGTGCAAGTGACCACTGCAGTCAATTAAAGGGCTCTACATTAATATGAGTTCCCATGATTGGCTATATTGGTCGCATGACACAGTATAACTTTCAAAACATAGAAAAAGTGGCACTCACCATCCACTAAAAAAGTGTCCTTCATTAGGTATTCAATAAAAACATGGTTGCAGGAGGACGCGGGTTACGCTGTGGACAAGGACAGATTGGGACCTATTGAAATGTTGCTAGACTCAAAATGGCCATTTTCCTCAGTGCTAGCAGCATCCTCCTGCAATACTGTTTTTATTGAATACCTAATAAAGGACACTTTTTTTTTTTTTTTTTTTTTTAGAGTTGAGCATCATGATTTCCGGACAGTCATAAGGTGCTTCCTCTTATTTTTAACTGGGGAGATCTGATTGTGCTGAATCACTTCTTTTTGTATACCACAGGTGTAGCCTGCTAAAAAAAATTCTGGAGCAGGGGAAGTTGGTAAATACTGAGTCTTTCTCAATTTTTCTTCAATGAATACATGGTGATTATTAAAATTATTACTTCTATTATCATTTATTCCCAAAGAACTCCAATAACCCCTTACTGACACCAGATGACATGTGCCCGCAATAGCCACGGGTGGAATCGCAATCCACAAGTCAGTAAATCTGTTATATAGAGGTGATCTGAACATTTATTCTATGTAGCAGTGCCGACCGGGCTATGGCAGCTTCTAGTCTCCTATGGAGACTATTGAAGCATGCCAAAAGTAAAAAAAAAATTAACAAAAAATATATAAAAAAAAATATATATATATAAAAGTTCAAATCAACCCCCTTTCGCCCCATACAAAATAAAACAATAAAACTAAAATCAAACATACACATTTTTGGTATCGCCGTGTTCAGAATCACCCGATCTATCAATAGAAAAAAGGATTAACTTGTTTGCTTAAAAGTGTAGCGAGAAAAAAAGTCAAAATTATGTTTTTATGGTCATCGCGACATTGCATTAAAATGATCAAAAGATCGCATCTGCAACAAAACGATATAATTAAAAACGTCAGCTCAGCACACAAAAAATAAGCCCTCACCCAACCACAGATAACAAAAAAATGGAGACGATACAGATATCGGAAAATGGAGCAATTTTTTTCTTATTTTTAACAAAGTTTGGAATTTTTTTTCGCCACTTAGATAAAAAGAACCTACACATGTTTGGTGTTTTAGCATTTAGTGAAACTAGTAAAAAAGCCAAACCAAAAACAAGTGTGCGATTGCACTTTTATTGTAATTTCACCGCACTTGGAATTTTTTCCCCATTTTATAGTACACGACATAGTAAAACCAATGGTGTTGTTCAAAAGTACAACTCGTCCCACAAATAACAAGCCCTCACATGGCCATATTGACAGAAAAATATAAATAGTTATGGCTCTGGGAAGAATGGGAGCGAAAAACTAAAACGCAAAACTGAAAAAAGCTCTGGCGGTTAAGGGGTTAAAATCTTCTTGAAAAGGTAGTCTTTTAGACTGGGCTAGCTGACGTGCAATGCAATACAATATTTAATCACCTGTCTCATTTCTTCTTGAAGTGTAAAGTTTCCACATTGGCATTCATTTTTGCAAAAAAAAACGGCCAAAAAAAATCGACCATAGTAAATCTGCAGTGACAAAGCAACTTGCAGCAAAATTGAAGATTAATCTTTAAGTTGATCTCTTACATAAAAGCATACTTGAAACCTTGGCATGCACAGCTGTCAATGGTGAATAACATATCTGGTCATGTGCCTCTCCATCAGAAGCCATCTAGCGGAAGATGTGTGTCACACGACACGGTTGTGGTCGTCAGATTGCTAAATTTACCATCTTTTCTTGGACTAAAATATTTTGACAGCAATGCCTATTCTAATGAGAGAATGCAAAATTAACAATTTCAGTTTCATTGTACTAGTATGTATGTTGGCTGCATACTTTACAACCTAACAACTGGGAACAGAGCACCGGCACATAATATCATCTCACAGCATGCAAAGACAGAATAGCCTTCCATGTGCCCATGAAGTGAGCTAACAGTAAATTAAAATATATAAATAAGACCATAAAAAAATTGATCAATTAATTATTGTTTTCAAATCAATTTTCTATGATACAAATCCACAAATTCTTTATGGAACATTGAAGTCACTTCACTCAGTTACGACATATGTTGTGGCTGTCATTTTTGAACCGTATTCTGCGGAAACCATAAACAATTCTCCATTAGATTTTATTATACCTTAGAAATAAGAACAAATAACCACAGTAATACAAATCAAAATCTACACTACAGATAGGTCGGACAATGTCACAAATTGTCCAAAGAAGCTTTGTATACTGTTTACTTTCCTTTTGGATAGTCAGCAGATGGTGAAGCTTCAATTAATAGGGCTTGTTATTTTTCCTGGCATGTCTGTATGAGTAAATACATGCATGCATTCTACATGAAATGAGAAATCAATTTCAATAATTTTTCTTAGAACTCTACATTGTGTTGATCCACTATTCTTCCTTCTATGGATTTAGATTATAAATGAAGTGACCAACAAATAGATGTTACCTTTTTCCTTGTTAAGGGGATATGTGCCTATAAAGTCTGATACTGCCAGCATCAGATGGTAAAGAGACACCCCCTAACTAGTGACACCCAGTTGTCCATTTAATCATGAATGTCTGAGATGAACAGGGGAATGGCACAACACAGATATTATACTATACACAGGCACTATAAGTGTTATATCTGGAATGATAACAAAGATATAAAGAAACCTCTAGTGTTTAGGGATGAGAGGACCAGAGGAAGTTCGGATTCATCTGGTTCGACCGGTTTGGGTCGCAGAACTGTCCCCAAACTTGAAGCCGAACACCACAGAAATCAATGAGGAGGACCCGAATCTCTCTCTCTCGAATTGTAAAATGGACTTAAGGAAGAAGTCTGTGTTCGGGGTTCAGCACCGGACACTAGGACTAACTTTAAAGTTCGGGTTCCCTCATCTCTACTAGTGATGATTAAATCTTTTAAAAAGTAAACTTACCAGGTTTGGCAAATAGATTCATCACAAATCACAACCATTCCAATTGCCACGAAAAGATGTGTATAAATGCCATGAGGTCTCACAGGATGGTATCAATTTTGAACAACACTATTTTAATCTATTAACAATCTTTTTAACCCTGATTATTAAATCCTTGCTAAAAAGGAAACAGGTAGACATGTTTCATATGTAGGTACAGGCACAGAAACCAAAATTTGGCAGAAGGCTGTAGTATATTGTAAGTGTGGAGTGTACGGTTGTCACATTGGTCTAGTGAAACAGATATGCACAAAACAGACATGCAAAATTTAATGTCTATCTTTTTTGTTTGTTTTCTATTTTATTTTCAACAAAATTCAACTCCCTTCGCAAATATTACAAAACAAAAAATGCAAGGTAGGAGTATGACCAAAAAGCCAGCATCTGCAGCAGAGATCTGTATTGATATGGGATGTATGGATGTTAAATTTGACTAGGAAATCAGATATACAAAAAAATTGCTTGGGGCATGCAGACTTTGTGAGATAGACTGTCACAGCTAAAATCAACCTGACAACTGATACTTGCTGTCCACCCACAGGAAGCATGCAGGCACTGGCTGTATTATTCTAGCTAGGTATATTTGACTCTAAAGTGCTGCAGTGTTTTAGACAAAAACAAACCTTAAAAACCGCCAGGGACCAAGCTGCACTAGAGAATAGGTGGGTCCCTGGCGGCTTCTGGTCGCCCACTGCCCTGGTTTGACAGGTGTCTGCCTCAATCCATGGCAGTGGGCGGGGGGAAGCCACCAGGGACCAGCCTGTCAGACTAGCCTCCAACTTGGCTCAGTACCCTGCAGCTTTTAAAGTATGTTTTTCTCTGAAAAAATATTGGTGTTTCAGAGTCAAACGTACCTGGCTGTGATTATAAAGACAGAGCGTGGAACATGCTGCATGTGGATTGGGCAGCATGTATCAGCCCGGAGATCAATTGTACTCACATCTAACAGCTGCGAATACAATTGAGGCTCTGACCGCTGTGTCAGAGCGATGCCAGCAGCGTGATCAAGTCATGTGATCACGCTGCTGATGTCACTATCCAGCACGCAGGAGAAAGAAGAGACTCAGTGGTAAGTGCTCCTGTAGTTGTGGAGCTGAAGACACCGAAGATTCAGCGTGGGGTTGGTGTGTATATGGGGAATATTTATTCAGTGTGTGTGTGTTTATTTATTCAGTGCTTGGGGGGGAGATTTATTTAGTGTGTGTGTTGGGGAGTCAGGATTTAATCAGTGTGTTGGGGGGTTAAGGATTTATTCAGTGTGTGTGTGTGTGTGGGGGGGGGATTTATTCTGTGGGGGGGATTTATTCTGTGTGTGGGGGGGATTTATTCTGCATGTGTGGGGGATTTATTCTGTGGGGGGGATTTATTCTGTGTGTATGGGGGATTTATTCAGTGTGTGTGGGGAGATTTATTCATTGTGTGTGGGGGATTTATTCTGTGTGTGTAGGGGGATTTATTCTGTGTGTGGGGGGATTTATTCAGTGTGTGTGGGGACATTTATTCAGTGTGCATGGGGGATTTATTCTGTGTGTGTGGGGGATTTATTAAGTGTGTGTGGGGAGATTTATTCATTGTGTGTGGGGGATTTATTCTGTGTGTAGGGGGATTTATTCTGTGTGTGGGGGGGATTTATTCAGTGTGTGTGGGGACATTTATTCAGTGTGTGTGGAGGATTTATTCTGTGTGTGTAGGGGGATTTATTCTGTGTGTGGGGGGATTTATTCAGTGTGGGGGGATTTATTCAGTGTGTGTGGGGGGATTTATTCAGTGTGTGTGTGGGGATTTATTCAGTGTGTGGGGGGGATTTATTCAGTGTGTGTGTGTGGGGGGGATTTATTCAGTGTGTGTGTGGGGATTTATTCAGTGTGTGTGGAGGGATTTATTCAGTGTGGGGATTTATTCAGTGTGTTTGTGGGGGGGGATTTATTCAGTGTGTATGTGGGGGTGCGGGAATTTATTTAGCGTGTGTGGGGCAGGGTGCATTTATTCTGTGTGGAGGGGGATGGATTTATTCTGTCGGAAGGGGAGTGGATATAATCCATGGGGGTGAGTGGGGAGATGGGGGTGGACACAGTAATGAAGGGAAAAATGTGTGCTGACACAGTATTGGGAGCGAGGGTGATGGGATGTGTGAGGGCACAGTATGGGGAGTCGGGGGAATGTGTGAGGAGGAAATATGGAGAGCAAAGGGGTAAATAAGTGAGGAGATAGTATAGTTAGCAGGGGGGATGTACATGAGGAGCCTATTAGAAATGTGTGCAGACAGTATGGGGGGAGGAAAGTGTAAGTGGGCACAGAATAGATAATGAGTAGTGTGAGAGTAACAGCCAGGAGGAGACAGTATGCCAAGTAGGAGGAGTGTAATGAAGGGGCACAGTAGAGAGACTGGGCTCTCTAGGAGGGACACAGTATGAGAAGGCAGTGTGAAGTATGGAAAAGAGAGAGGGCAGTGTGGCTGGCATGTACCATAAGAGGAACAGTGAGGGTCATATTATGTGAGGGGCAATTATTTACTCAGGGGCTCAGCCTAGGGCAGTTATTTTTATTCCGGAGCATTATAATGACACTGCTTCCTTTAAGGGTGTTGTGTCGGAATGTGCTGCAGAAGACAGGAGAAGATGGAAGTCTGCAGAAACGAGCTCTGCTGGTGGATGAGAAGAGTCATCATGGCATCTGGACAAGATGAAGATGAAAATAAAGAGGCGACTCCAGAAACAACGTACCTGGAGGTAAATGTGTTTTTTATTGTAATACTAATTATCATATTTTTATTTATGTTAGGAACATTAAAGGGGATGTCCAAGGTTGTGATGAGTTTGCAGTCATACTATGTGACTGCAGACTTCTGAATTCTCACAGTGCACACTGCTATCATAATTCTCTGATGTTGGCAATTTGCATACATGCGGTCACTTGCTGACTAGACATGTGTGGCCTCATTCAATGAAAATGAATTGACTGAGGCCGGACACGTCTAGTTGGAATGTGGCCAGAAGTATACAAATCACATACTTGTGCTGACATGACCACCCACTCTGGCCACCGGCAAAGGTGAATCCTAAAAGTGTGCAGTGCTTGCGCTGTGAGAATTCAGAAGCCTGCAGTCACATAGAATGACTGCAGACTTTCATCTCAAACCTGAACGCACTCTTTAATTATAAAATGAAGCCCTGTAGCCAGTCCTAACACCGTGTAATATCCTAACTGTCAGAATTAAGCTCTGCTTTCAGGTTCCAGCAGTCATCACATGGCCACTTCACTCATATGTGATTTTCATATTTGCTGTCATGTGATAATGAGGTGTTCTTCCTGCTTGTCTCAGTTTTTCACTGAACATTGAGAGAATTAGGGAGAGCAGCTCATTGACACGTGACTAAGTGTGCAAATCGCGTATGTGCTGAGGATTGGGGGGGGGGGGTCGCCAAACTGAATTCTTGCCCCGGGTGCCAGAAAACCTAGATACACCTCTGTCTCTATTAACCACCTTAACATGTCAAAGAGACACGCTACAAATTTTGATCCACAAGGGGTTGTTGCTAAGACCATCCCTTTTCATTAAAATCTAGAGCCAGAGGTGCTCAGCAGAGTATTGTTCTTCCCGGAGAGACAAAAAAGGCTATAGAAGTCTGCAGCCAACTCCGTTCACCTGAGAGCAATTTTCAATTGAGCTTTTCTTTTTCTTTGTTTCAGTGATCTGTGAGAAGTTAAGAACCTGGACCCCTACAGATAAAAACTTCTGAGACATGTCAAAGATTTTTTGAAAGTGCAATTACTCTTTAAAATGCAACAATGTTATGTCAACTAGCACCTTAGATGTTAAATTGAGTCTTAGCCCTAGCAAGTTACTTCCTAAAATTGCCATAGCCATGAGATCAATGTTGGCTTAAAATGAACCTGTCTTGTTAAATAATGGTATCTTTTCTGCAGGCAAGATGTTATAAGCAGGAACAGATGATCAGATTGATATACATTTTTGTGGCAAAAGATACAGTAAATCTTGCATTTTTTTAATTGAAATCCTTTTAGTTTGTCTGAATATGAGTCCAGTGGACTGTCCTATTCAGGGATTGACAGCCTTCCTTGTAGATCTCTGTATATAGAGACAGCTGTCAATCACTGAATAAGACTACCCACTCAACTTATATGCATACAAACTACAGGGATTTTACTGAAAAAATTACAAGTTATACTGAACTTGTCCAAGAAACCTACTGTATGCATCATTCTGCTCAGCTTTTCTTTCTTAATATCATACTCTCTAAATGTTGGACTATTCCTTTAATGCAACACGTTCACTTTAATTACTTGATTTCTAGATTGTTGTCCACTTATTGATTGCATTCTACTGTGTAAAGAATCAATACCCAGCCATATATTCATTGCTAATTCATTTCATCTTGTAGTTGTCCACAATCTGATCTTTAATTTGTGATCTATGAACCTATGATTATGATTGGTCAATGGTTATTATTGCCTATGATTGTGCTTGGCTTTAAAAATGCGTAATGGTATTTGTCCAAAGTATAGTTTGACAAGCAATCCATCATCCATCTGTCAACTAGTTGAACTGTTTGGTATTTGATGTCAAGTTTTAGCTTTTCACCAATCCCTAAGATCTAGGAGTTAGAATAAAGGAGCTACATTCGGAATGCATGCCAGTGTCCTCAGGGATTTTTTATGTCTCCCACTTCAATAGAGCTTATTTAAAGTCAAATTTTCGGCAGAGCTGGGTGACCCAGAGTCCTGCTGTGCAAAGAAATTCTATGGATGGGTCAAAGGATTAGGATGGCAAATGTTAGAAATTTTCCATAATTACACAGATGGGATACAATGCTACTCCTTCTATAAACTATACATATTAGTGATGAACAAATTATACTCACCTTGATCTCACCTATGCTGTCTCACAGTCCCACTCCAGTCCGGTTTTCTATTTTTTGATCATTCAACAGTGTGGGCTCCACTGGACAAATATTCGGTGATACCCAGGTCCCTGCTTTTCCAGTGTCTTTAAACAACCAACATCTTTAGCATTCCCTTGGCTGACTAGACACAGGAGAGTTCAAAGATGATAGGCTCTAGAAGACTCTGAAGATGTTCCAGCTTAAAAGGCGATGGTGAGCAGACAAAAGATGACAGGTGAGGGCCGGGTGAGTATAATTTTTTTCTTAACCCATCCCTAAACCTTTAGAATTCAGAAATATAGTGGGCATTGGCCATCGTTTTGAATTTGGGCAAACAAAAATCTTTAAAAAAATTCCGATTTGGATGAAATTTTTTTATAGAACTTGAGACAAATTCATTTAGTCTCAAAGAGATTTACTTATTTCTAATAGATATATATGCATAGAATTTATCAAAAAATTTTAAAAAGTGAACACTTATTTTTCTTATTTTCTCTTTCAAACAACAAGTTAAGATTGGTAAGTCAAGCCTAGATTTCATCCTAGTATAGCCAATCAATGCTACTCATTCTGTAAACTATAGATAAGCAATACAAGACAATGATTACTAATAGTGTTGTTGATAATGATGATGAAGATGATGATAAGATTTCCATTTGACCTAGGTTAAGCATCACTTATTGAAATTGAATAGTGGTGAATTATTCATGCCCCACACAAACGATGACATCATCAACCAACTTTCAATTACACTTCCACCATTTTTTCCTTTTTATGTTTCCTCAAAATGCTTTGAAAGTTAAACGTAAATTGAATAAGGTATTCAGCTTATTCTAAGCAGTCATGAATAGTGCATTGGAAATCTAAATGTATTTAATCACATTTTCCATGTTTGAGAAAACAATATTATTCAAATATATGTGCATAGCCTTTCTGTCATGTTAGGAATGTCGTTCCCATAGAAAATTAAAATCTAGCATGGACATATAACACAGAAGCAAACATTATGTATGTATGTATGTGTGCATGCATGTACGTTGAAATAATGGGAAACCTTCACAGAAAAGTAATCAGTATTTGTATTAAAACAAAACAATCAAGCAAGAGGCTTCATGAGCGTTTTACCTCTATATCTACATGAAATACATCTCACAGAAGAATAAATCTTTTCACAACTCTGCCTTATCCTTTATATATATATATATATATATATATATGTATATATATATATATATATATATACAGTGGGGCAAAAAAGTATTTAGTCAGTCAGCAATAGTGCAAGTTCCACCACTTAAAAAGATGAGAGGCGTCTGTAATTTACATCATAGGTAGACCTCAACTATGGGAGACAAACTGAGAAAAAAAAATCCAGAAAATCACATTGTCTGTTTTTTTATCATTTTATTTGCATATTATGGTGGAAAATAAGTATTTGGTCAGAAACAAAATTTCATCTCAATACTTTGTAATATATCCTTTGTTGGCAATGACAGAGGTCAAACGTTTTCTGTAAGTCTTCACAAGGTTGCCACACACTGTTGTTGGTATGTTGGCCCATTCCTCCATGCAGATCTCCTCTAGAGCAGTGATGTTTTTGGCTTTTCGCTTGGCAACACGGACTTTCAACTCCCTCCAAAGGTTTTCTATAGGGTTGAGATCTGGAGACTGGCTAGGCCACTCCAGGACCTTGAAATGCTTCTTACGAAGCCACTCCTTCGTTGCCCTGGTGGTGTGCTTTGGATCATTGTCATGTTGAAAGACCCAGCCCCGTTTCATCTTCAATGCCCTTGCTGATGGAAGGAGGTTTGCACTCAAAATCTCACGATACATGGCCCCATTCATTCTTTCATGTACCCGGATCAGTCGTCCTGGCCCCTTTGCAGAGAAACAGCCCCAAAGCATGATGTTTCCACCACCATGCTTTACAGTAGGTATGGTGTTTGATGGATGCAACTCAGTATTCTTTTTCCTCCAAACACGACAAGTTGTGTTTCTACCAAACAGTTCCAGTTTGGTTTCATCAGACCATAGGACATTCTCCCAAAACTCCTCTGGATCATCCAAATGCTCTCTAGCAAACTTCAGACAGGCCCGGACATGTACTGGCTTAAGCAGTGGGACACGTCTGGCACTGCAGGATCTGAGTCCATGGTGGCGTAGTGTGTTACTTATGGTAGGCCTTGTTACATTGGTCCCAGCTCTCTGCAGTTCATTCACTAGGTCCCCCTGCGTGGTTCTGGGATTTTTGCTCACCGTTCTTGTGATCATTCAGACCCCACGGGGTGGGATTTTGCGTGGAGCCCCAGATCGAGGGAGATTATCAGTGGTCTTGAATGTCTTCCATTTTCTAATTATTGCTCCCACTGTTGATTTCTTCACTCCAAGCTGGTTGGCTATTGCTGATTCAGTCTTCCCAGCCTGGTGCAGGGCTACAATTTTGTTTCTGGTGTCCTTTGACAGCTCTTTGGTCTTCAGCATAGTGGAGTTTGGAGTCAGACTGTTTGAGGGTGTGCACAGGTGTCTTTTTATACTGATAACAAGTTTAAACAGGTGCCATTACTACAGGTAATGAGTGGAGGAAAGAGGAGACTCTTAAAGAAGAAGTTACAGGTCTGTGAGAGCCAGAAATCTTGATTGTTTGTTTCTGACCAAATACTTATTTTCCACCATAATATGCAAATAAAATGTTAAAAAAACAGACAATGTGATTTTCTGGATTTTTTTTTCTCAGTTTGTCTCCCATAGTTGAGGTCTACCTATGATGTAAATTACAGACGCCTCTCATCTTTTTAAGTGGTGGAACTTGCACTATTGCTGACTGACTAAATACTTTTTTTGCCCCACTGTATATATATATGTTAGATTATTATTAGCAAAAGAAAGCTAAGTTGTTTTTTTTAAAGAGATCGTAACATATTTTAGTACATGTCATCAAGATGGTCAATACATGTTTTTACTTGCAGTAGAGTTTTTTTGGTGGGATGTGTCAACTTATAGCATTCATAGATACTGTAACAAAATGTAAGGAAATTGATTTTTTCTAAATCAAATATTTACTTATTTATTATTTGATTTATTAATTGTATTACAATATAATTGCATCATTTATATTAATATCATGTAAAAGAAATGGTTGCATCATCTGTCACATATTATTAACCCCTTTTTGACCTCGGACAGGATAGTACGTCCGAGGTCAGAATCCCCGCTTTGATTCTGATACATGGGACATGTCAGCTGACAGCGGCATTTAACTAGCGCTTCCGGCCATCAGGCCGGAAATGAGCGCATCGCTGTCCCCATCACGTTATCGGGGGTCAGCATTGCATAGGCATGACAACCAGAGGTCTACTGGTTGCATCATCTGTCACACATTATTCACCCCAATGGGGAGCACGCATGAAGGCTGGGACATATCACCGGTTTTGCACAGCTGACATGTGCCCGCAATAGCGGCGGGTGGTATTTTGATCCACCCACTGCTATTTTACTAGTTAAATGCCGCTGTCAAACACTGACAGCGGCATTTAACTAACCATCGGGCTGGAAATGAGCTCATCGCTGACCCTGTCACGTGATCGGGGGTCAACGATGTATCGGCATGACAACCAGAGGTCTACTGAAGACCTCTATGGTTGTTGATGCCGGATTGCTATGAGCGCCACCCTGTCTGTTTCCATATGTAGACTAAGTATTGCACCCCTTGATGGTGACTGTGACATTATATATTGGTGCGCCCCTTTCTATCTTTACTCTTGCGCCACCCTGTGGTCGGCGCTCATAACAATGCAGTAATTCAGCTACATAACAGCGATCTGAGCATCGCTCCTATGTAGCAGAGCCAATCGAGCTGTGCCAGCTTCTAGCCTCCCATGGAGGCTATTGAAGCATGGCAAAAGTAAAAAAAAAGTTTAAAAAAAATGAAAAAAATAAAAAATATAAAAGTTTAAATCCCCTCCCTTTCGCACCATTCAAAATAAAACGATAAAAAAATCAAATATACACATATTTGGTATAGCCACATTCAGAATCGCCCGATCTATCAATAAAAAAGGAATAACCTGATTGCTAAATGGTGTAGTGAGAAAAAATTTTTAAACACCAGAATTATGTTTTTTTGGTCGCCGCAACAGTGCATTAAAATGCAATAACAGGCGATGAAAAGAACATATCTGCACCAAAATGGTATCATTAAAAATATCAGCTTGGCACGCAAAAAAATAAGTCCTCACCCAACCCAAGATCACAAAAAATGGAGACGCTACTGGCATTGGAAAACTGTGCAATTTTTTTTTTACCACTTACATAAAAAGAACCTAGACATGTTTGGTGTCTATGAACTTGTAATCACCTGGAGAATCATAATGACAGGTCAGTTTTAGCATTTAGTGAACCTAGAAAAAGAGCCAAACAAAAAATAAGTGTGGGATTGCACTTTTTTTTGCAATTTCATCGCACTTGAAAATTTTGTTTCCCGTTTTCCAGTACATGACATGCTAAAACCAATGATGTCATTCAAAAGTACAACTTGTCCCGCAAAAAATAAGCCCTCACATGGCCATATTGATTGAAAAATACAAAAGTTATGGCTCTGGGAAGGAGGGGAGTGAAAAACGAAAACGGGGTTAATATAAAAGTAAAAATATACAGTAACAATAAAAATTATTTAATCCCCATTGCAAATTAAATTAATTAGTTAGCTAAATTTATAAACATTCTGCTGTTTGTAATAAACTAATGAAACAAGAACAACTCTACTGACCTAAAAGCACAATATTATCAAACCCATAGAAATAAGCCACTGCACCTTTGGGATAAATTTGAGCAATGAAACAAAACTGTTTTTTTGGGGCTGATGGATCAACAGCACGCCTTTAGGAGATAGAATGAATCATATGTTGAAAAGAGCACCCTACCTACAGTGAAGCATGCCAGTGGCTCAGTGCTTCTTCTGACACTGGAATCCTTCAGTGAGTGGAGGGTAAGATGGATTCAATCAAGTATCAGTAAATACTAGAAAATGTCATACCTTCTGTAAGGAAGCTGAAGCATGAGCATCATTGGACCGTCTGATAGGGCAATGATGACAAACATAAATCAAAATGCACCAAAGTTTGGTTTCAGAAGAAGTCCTGGAAGATGCTGCAGTGGCCACAGTCACCTCCATAGAATATCTTTGGTGGATTTTAAAGAAGGCAGTTGCAGTGGCGTAGAAAAGATGGGTCAATTATGTTTTATATGTGGAGGTATCTCACAAAATAACCTATACTATACACATTTTTAAACATGGGAGCCTACGAGTTCTGTACTCCATCATTTGTCTATAAGATAGAACATATTATAGTCCAACTCAAGTAAAAGTTAAAAAAATCTTTATATACTATACATCAGACAAGAGGCTCAAAAAAGAGAATGTTATAAAACCTAAAGGTGATTTTGCAACACTGATGTAAACATTTAGATGTTGGCATCTAATTTTACCTAGTATATATTAAGATGTGTTCATTAGTATATCGTTTTTAAAGAAAAAAAATGTTGGTTGTCAACGAGTGATGATATTTAAGTAGTAATTAGCATCAAACTTCAATCAGAAAAAAAGGCGGCCAAGAAATCTTCATCATGAAAAAACTAATTGTTATTTAAACAAATCAAGGAAAGTTAATAATACATATGACCTCTTAGCCAGAGCATTCCACGCTGATAAGAAATGGTCTAATGAACCTTCTTAATTAAAGACTTCATAACAGCGTCATGTAAGTGTTAACAATCACCATAAACTCATTATATTATCAGGTACACCATATAATTGCTTAAAAAAATTACAACTCCCCATTATCCATCTTCATGAGCACCGACTGCCAGAAAGTATAGTATTTTACAAAGGATGTATTGATTTCAAGATAATAACAGGTGGCAGGCCGGCGTATTTGGCAGTTTTCCTCCCGAAAGTGGATCAAGTGATAATGCAATGTTGTAATTCTTAAAGGCCACAGCTTGGATTCTTAAATCAATCTGTGTGACATTTGTAAACTTCAAGGTTTACATATGAAAAAATACTTGTTTTTATCGGAACATGGTTATGTCGGAAAACAAAACAGTAACTTAACAAGTGTGATATTTCATAGGTGTAAAGGGCAATTCAGGGCAAGGAACCTTCTAAGGCTACGTTCACACATCAGTTTCCACTTTAACATCCATGTAAAATGGACCACTTTTCTCTCTTGTGTCATCTGTTTTGCATGTGTTTTACATCCACATTGCTTATGTACGTTTTTTTCTCATCTGTTTTTAAAACCTGAAAAGTGTAACCTATCCAAACTTTTATTATCCATTCACTCATAGCAATAGAACAGTAATAAATGCATAAACGCGGATTGAATACTGAAGCACAAAGTATGTCTTTGTTTTTCATTAGTGATGAGCGAATATACTCGTTACTTGACATTTCTCCGGGTATTTTTTAGTGCTCGGAGATTTAGTTTTCTTCGCCTAAGCTGAATGATTTACATCTGTTAGCCAGCATAAGTACATGTGGGGGTTGCCTGGTTGCTAGGGAATCCCCACATGTAATCAAGCTGGCTAGTAGCTGTAAATCATCCAGCTGTGGCGAAAAACCTAAATCTCCTTGCACTAAAAAATACTCGGAGGACACCCGAGCGTGCTCGGGAAATCTCGAGTAACGAGTATATTCGCTCATCACTATTTTTCATCCATTTGTAGTGTATCCCCATAGACCTTAACTCCTTGCCAACATGGCCAATTTCCATTTTTGCGCTTTCATTTACCTCCCCTTCTTCCAAGAGCCATAACTTTTTTATTTTTTTGTGCACATAGACATAAGAGGGCTTGACTATAGTGGGGTGATTTATACATTTTATTACACCATTTATTTTATCACACAGTGTACTAAAAAAAAGGGGAAAAAATTCAAAGTGGGGTAAAACTATGATAAAAAATTAGTTTTTACAGCGTACTTTGTATGGTAAAAATGATCCAACATAATGATTGTCCAGAGTTGTAAGTAGCAGTATGCTTATGGTGATACCAAACTTGTAATTTTTTTTCTATTATTTTAGAGGTGAAAACAAAATGTGAAATTTCAGTCACAGCTGTGTATGGGCTTATTTTTTGCTGGACAAGATGCTTTTAATGATACCATTTTGGGATAGATATCACCTATAACTGTCTGATCGTTTGTAATAAATCCAGCAATGTTTTGATATTGTTGGATATAGTAAAGTCTTGGTGTCCTTTGAAGCCCAGCCATGATGGCAGGTACCGGAGTCTGACCACATCATGGAGAGGCAAATGGGCGCCGTCATGCCAGCATTCTGTTCATGCCGCTCTACACACGGCTGTTAGAGGCAGATGCCGACTATGAAAAGCAACCATTATCTGTTGGCTCAGCCTATGAGCCAGCCACATACACCCGCTCCCGACCTGTGCCGGACATATACGGTGGATGTCAGGAAGACATTATTGACCATAAAATAGTTAAGAATTGAACATGCTACGAGTCCCCATGGATCTGACAGCGGAGCAGATTAATGTTCAGCAGAAATAGAAATAGGACCCTCATACACATTAAACAGTTGTCTATGCACCTACCCTCATACATGGAATGTAATCAATCATTGAGATGGACAACACATTGGCATACATGCCCAAACTAAGCAGAAATGGATTTAAATAAAATCCTAGTTTAAAGTTTTTTTTCATACAAATCAATATATCATCTGCCCACTTGATCTTGCTCTAAAACTTAAGGACTGCAGATCGGACTGCATTTTCAACTTGGGAGTTCCTTTAAAAGATAATCTGGAAGCAGGATTTGCTATGTAATCTGAAGTCAGCATGATGCAAGGGTTAAAACAGATTTAAACGATGTGTCACATGTCAGGCTCAGTGCTATTATTTACTTACACAGAAGGTTTTATCACTGGTGATTATCAATGCTCACACTAGCTACAGCAGTGCATGCATGCCAGTCCGACTCTGCCCCTTTTGTGATAAGCATCTCACTGTCTATAGACAATGCATATAGACAGCCTGGTGTGGGGCAGGGGTTAGCTTTCTCAGTCTGCTGCATTACTAAATCTAAAAGCTGAGGTGTCCGAACAGCTGCACCCAGTAAACTAAGTGATACACCATTGGATTCAGTGTTTGTTTGCCTATATTATGCTGCTCTCAGATGAGATAGCAAAAATCTACTGACATATTCCCTTTAAGCTGTAATAATCATTGTGTGTTATATCCCAATAGTAAAACAGAAAAACAGCCATTCATTTGTATATCATATCTATCTTCTCCTATATATTATGTAGCACACTGGACAAGGAACATCTTAAAGTAATGGGTGCATAGTCACAAAGTTCATGCTCAGTACTGCCACAAACTGAACAACACTTTTGTTATTTTCTGTTAATTTATGCAGGAGTTTTTAGTTTTATCCAGACTGGTTTTTTTACTCTTTCTTTGCTTCACTAGCTGACCTATACCTGCTTATGTGGTTCCATAAGAGCTTTTTACCCTAAGGCCGGGGTCACACTAGCATATTGCATCCGATGCGAGAGCATCAGATGCGATATGCTAATGACCCTCGGCTCCTGATTGTGTCATGCGTCTGTGCTCCGAGCCTCTCGCACAGAAAGAATCAGAGCACAGCTGCAGAGGAGGCAGAGAAATGACTTTCTCCATCTCCTCCATTGCCGGGGTCAGCGTATAACGCACATCACTCGGATGATATCCAAGTGGTGTGCGCTGTCTCACTCGCACCCATAGGCTTATATGGGTGTGAGTGAGCCAACAGTCAGCCGATTGTCTCGGACCAAGGAAAACGCCCAACAAAAAATCGGCTGCTGGGATCTGCCCCCTAGCTTAACATTGGTCCGAGTGCAATGTGATTTTTAATGGCATTGCACTCGTCCGTTTAAGTCGCCAGTGTGACCCCGGCCTAACCTTGGATTTTTGTTACCATGCATCTGATAATTTACCTGGCTTAAAAAATACTTTAAAATCTGCAAAGGGGACTTCTGTGTGAAGTCAACCAGAGGAGTTCCTGTGGAGGATTATCCGAAAGAGCAATTCTAAATGCCCTGTACAGCAACTATTTCAGGTGAAAATGTCTACAAAGATATGGCTTCCCTGATAAACATAGTGGATCAACTGCAGATAAGAAAGATGGACCATGGCTCAATCATTATGGTTCAATGTTTTTAATCCCTTAACCCTCAGAGCTTTTTTCGGTTTTACGTTGTTTTTTTTTTGCTCCCCTACTTACCAAGCCATACCTTTTTTATTTTTTAGTCAATATGGCCATGTGAGGGCTTATCTTTTGCAGGACGAGTTGTACTTTTGAACATTACCATTGGTTTTACCATATACAAAATTAGAACTCAGCCACATATAAATCCAAAACTGGATACAACAGAAACTCCCCAGCAATATGTATAATCCGAAAAAAGGAGTCATAGAGTTGTCTTTAAGGGTACAAAAAATTGACATGTTTATTTAACACCCATACATATAGGCAATGCTAATAGTAAAATGTACATACAAAATCATAACATGATAATACTGTGAATAATGGAAACAGGTAGATAAAATCCACAGGTCGTACCTAAAATGTACGCCTTGAGAGTCCGGGTAAATACAATGAGTAAGTGGCAATACCCACTTACAGATCCCACCCACAGTACATGTGAAATAAGGGGTTAACAGTTAGTAAGAGACCGGACCTCACCCATGTTTGACGTGGTATGAACCTGTGGAAACGCCAGCCCCTACGCGCGTTTCGCGTAGGCTTCTTCGGGGGGCTGTCCAGCGTGTGTCACTAGGTAATTTTTATATAGGGTCACCGCACCTGAAGTAAATCAAGAGGCAATGGAACGGCGCATGTCCGAGTGGCCACGGCGCCGGAACTAGCGTCGCCGCCCGGACGTCCGGATCTAGCGGTGAGACAGGGAGCCGTAACCACGGCAACAATGTCACACACGCCAGAACCAATGGGCGCCCGCGGCGACGCACCGTCACGCCGACGTCACAGACATGCGCACAAGCCCCGAGGGAGAACTTAGACGAAGAGAGCGGATCTCAGTATGTATAACCAATTATATTGAGAATATACAGTGTAAAAGTGCTAAAGTGCAGTGCATAGTACGTGCAGACAACAGGATAAGTGGTACAAAATGTACATATACGTACAGAATAAAAAACAGTGGCATAGCGGGAGAACAATTATTATAAAAGACTTAGTAAAGTACAACATTATTATAACCATAGAGGCGACGTGTCAAAGCATGGGGTTCTCCAGTGATGAAGTGAACAGCCATATTCATATGTGCCTATTCCGCTCAGATCACCTCTCACGAGATGCGGTGGAAATCACTGCTGGTAATATTCACAATGGGAACTGAAAATAAAATACAATACAAACAAAAATTAAAATATCAAAAGACACACAGAAACAATAAAATCTAAGTCCAGAGAAACCAGAACATCAATATCTAGAGGAAGGAGGCGAAACTATTCTGCTCGTTGAGTCCATATGGGGTCACTGTATTAAGGATAGTAATCCACCTGCATTCACGTTGAAATAACAGGCGTTTACTATCACCACCTCTAATACCAGTATGGATCCTATCGATACCCCACACATTTAACTCATTAGGGTTACACTTATGTTTTAACCAAAAATGTCTCGGAATAGTTTTTAAATTTCCCACCTCGCTCTCATCCTTTGCAGCTATAATCTCTCTAGTATGCTCACGTGTTCTTACACGTAACTCCCTAGATGTGAGCCCTATATATATAAGGTTACAAGTGCATTTTGCATAATAAATAACATGCGTACTTTTACAGGTAATGTATTCTTTGATCGTAAACTCTTGTGACCCATCCGAGGACGTGAAGGATTTGGCGCGCCGGTGGTTTCTGCACGCCATGCAGTCCATACAAGGGAAGAAACCTACCCTTGGTGAGTTAGTTCCAAAGAGAGTGCCAAGGAGATTTCATTTTTGGATCTCAAAATACAGGTACAGCCTGATGGTTCACTGTGTATGGATGTACATAGAAAGGAAACCTCAGTGAATGCATTATTGCATGCGTCCTCCGCACACATAGGATCAACCATCAGAGCTGTACCTGTTGGGCAATTTAAAACATGGATTATAGCTGCAAAGGATGAGAGCGAGGTGGGAAATTTAAAAACTATTCCGAGACATTTTTGGTTAAAACATAAGTGTAACCCTAATGAGTTAAATGTGTGGGGTATCGATAGGATCCATACTGGTATTAGAGGTGGTGATAGTAAACGCCTGTTATTTCAACGTGAATGCAGGTGGATTACTATCCTTAATACAGTGACCCCATATGGACTCAACGAGCAGAATAGTTTCGCCTCCTTCCTCTAGATATTGATGTTCTGGTTTCTCTGGACTTAGATTTTATTGTCTCTGTGTGTCTTTTGATATTTTAATTTTTGTTTGTATTGTATTTTATTTTCAGTTCCCATTGTGAATATTACCAGCAGTGATTTCCACCGCATCTCGTGAGAGGTGATCTGAGCGGAATAGGCACATATGAATATGGCTGTTCACTTCATCACTGGAGAACCCCATGCTTTGACACGTCGCCTCTATGGTTATAATAATGTTGCACTTTACTAAGTCTTTTATAATAATTGTTCTCCCGCTATGCCACTGTTTTTTATTCTGTACGTATATGTACATTTTGTACCACTTATCCTGTTGTCTGCACGTACTATGCACTGCACTTTAGCACTTTTACACTGTATATTCTCAATATAATTGGTTATACATACTGAGATCCGCTCTCTTCGTCTAAGTTCTCCCTCGGGGCTTGTGCGCATGTCTGTGACGTCGGCGTGACGGTGCGTCGCCGCGGGCGCCCATTGGTTCTGGCGTGTGTGACATTGTTGCCGTGGTTACGGCTCCCTGTCTCACCGCTAGATCCGGACGTCCGGGCGGCGACGCTAGTTCCGGCGCCGTGGCCACTCGGACATGCGCCGTTCCATTGCCTCTTGATTTACTTCAGGTGCGGTGACCCTATATAAAAATTACCTAGTGACACACGCTGGACAGCCCCCCGAAGAAGCCTACGCGAAACGCGCGTAGGGGCTGGCGTTTCCACAGGTTCATACCACGTCAAACATGGGTGAGGTCCGGTCTCTTACTAACTGTTAACTCCTTATTTCACATGTACTGTGGGTGGGATCTGTAAGTGGGTATTGCCACTTACTCATTGTATTTACCCGGACTCTCAAGGCGTACATTTTAGGTACGACCTGTGGATTTTATCTACCTGTTTCCATTATTCACAGTATTATCATGTTATGATTTTGTATGTACATTTTACTATTAGCATTGCCTATATGTATGGGTGTTAAATAAACATGTCAATTTTTTGTACCCTTAAAGACAACTCTATGACTCCTTTTTTCGGATTATACACATTGGTTTTACCATGTCTTGTACTAGAAAATGGGAAAAAATTTCCAAGTGCGGTGAAATTGCAAAAAAAGTGCAATCCCATACTTGGTTTTTTGTTTGGCTTTTTTGCTATGTTCATTAAAACTAAAACTGACCTGCCATTATGATTCTCCAGGTCATTACAAGTTCATAGACACCAAACATCTCTAGGCTCTTTTTTATCTAATTGGTGAAAAAAAAATCCAAACTTTGCAAAAAAAAAAAAAAAATTGCGTCTCCATTTCTCATGATCTCGGGTTGGGTGAGGGCTTATTTTTGTGTGCCAAGCTAATGTTCTTAATGATACCATTTTGGTGCAGATAAGATCTTTTGATCGCCCATTATTGCATTTTAATGCAATGTTGTGGCGGCCTAAAAAACATAATTCTGGTGTTTTTTATTTTTTTCTTGCTATACCATTTAGCGATCAGGTTAATCCTTTTTTTATTGATAGAATGGGTGATTCTGAACTTGCTGACATCAAATATATGTATGTTTGATTTTTTTATCCAATTATTTTAAATGGGGCGAAAGGGGGGTGATTTGAACTTTTATTTATTTATTTTTTTCATATTTTTAAAAACTTTTTTCCCTTTTCCATGTTTCAATAGTCTCCAAGGGAGGCTAGAAGCTGGCACAACTCGATTGGCTCTGCTACATAGAGTTGATGCTCAGATCGCCTCTATGTAGTAGAATTACAGCATTGCTATGAGCGCCGACCACAGGGTGGCACTCACCACAATCCAGCACCAAAAACCATAGACCTCTGGTTGTCATGTCGACGCACCGTTGACCCCCGATCATGTGACCAAGGTCACCGGTACCCACATTTCCAGCTGGATGGTGGGAAGCGCTTGCTAAATTCAGGGCCGGCGTCAGCACCCAGCGCACCCAGGCAAGTGCCGGGGCCCTGGCGAGACAGGGGGCCCATTTACGGTACAACACTGATGATCCCCGCAGCCGGACTACATCCCCTGTGTATTACACTACAACTCCCAGGACACGGAGGCAGAGCACATCCCCGGCAGGTGGCGGCACAGAGCTCTGGGACTGAGTTTCAGACCTGTGGAGACAGAGCCACATGACGCCATTGATTAGAATACTCACCATGGATAAGAAGAGTTACTTCCGGTGGTCCGTGTCATCACTTCCCGGTGAGAGTGAGGACAAGCTCTTCATCCTAAGAGCTCAGAGTTCATCCAGCACCGCGCGGATCCAACCTTCCAGTGCCCGGAGAATGAGCCACGCTGCTCCAAGCAGAAAGATGAGCAGCCATGCACCCTGTGTCCACAACGGGGGTGTGAGTGAGGGTGAAAGTGAAGCAGTCTTCCATCCTGGAGCAAAGCATTGTGGGGGGATGCAGCCTGGGAGGACAAGGTACAGGCCACGGAGACAGGTGGCGGCGGGAGTGGATGGCCTCTGTGCAAGACAGTACTGTCTGGGAATTTTAGACTAGTCCTTGC